>NW_011889297.1:918399-1132370 GCF_000151845.1 Pteropus vampyrus | reverse complement strand
AAGAAAAAAGAGAAAGGACACAAATAAACAAAATCAAGGATGAAAGAAGAGAAATTACGACTGACATCGCAGAATACAAAGGTTCCTACAACAATACTATGAAAAAATATATAACACCAAATTTAATAACCTAGAAGAAATGGACCGGAATTTAGAAAACTACAGGCTTCCTAGACTGAATCAAGAACTGGAAAATCTAAATAGACTTGTCAGCAGTATGGAAATTGAAACAGTCATCAAAAAGTCAAAGTCTAGGAACAGATGGCTTCACCAATGAATTCTACCAAGCATTCAAAGATTTATTACTTATGCTTTTCAAATTCTTCCAAATAATCGAACAGAAGGCAAAACTTCCCAACTCATTTTATGAGGTCAATGTTACCTTGATACCAAAACCTGGTAAAGGTAACTAAAAAAAGAAAACTACAGACCAATATCTCTCATGAACACAGATGCAAAAATCCTAAATAAGATACTAGCGAACCAAATACAGCAACACATTCAAAATATTATGCACCACGATCAAGTGAGCTTCATCCCAGAGGCACAGGAAAGGTTCAGCATATGAAAATCGATTAATGTGATACACCACATAAACGAATTAAAAAATAAAAATCATATTATCATATCAGTAGATGCAGAGAAAGCCTTCGACAAAATACAGTATCCATTTATGATCAAAACACTTAATAAAATCAGTATAGAAGGAAAGTACCTTAACATACTAAAGGCCATTTATGACAAACACTCAGTCAACATTATAATTAATGGTGAAAACCTAAAAACCTTACCTCTAAGATCAGGAACAAGGCAAGGCTGTCCACTATTGCCACTCTTATTCATTATAACATTGGATGTCCTAGCGAGTGCAGTCAGGCAAGAGAAAGATATAAAAGGCATCCAAATAAAAAATGAAGTCAAACTGCCACTATTTGTGGATGACACGATTCTCTATATAGAAAACCCTAAAGACTCCACAAGAAAACTACTATAAACAAGAAGCAAATACAGTAAAGTTTTTGGATACAAAACCAATGTTCGAAAATTTATAGCATTTCTATACTGTAATAATGAAATGTCAGAAAAAGAAGTGAAAAAAATAATTTCTTTTGTAATTGCAACAAAAAGAATAAAATACCTGAGAATAAATTTAACGGAACATGTGAAGGACCTATACAATGAAAACCACAAGATACTATTAAAAGAAATAGAAGAAAATATAAAGAAATGGAACAATATCCCGTGTTCTTTGATTGGAAGAATCAACATAGTTAAAATGATCATATTACCTAAAGGATTATACAGATTTATTGCAATCTCTATTAAAATCCCATCAACATTTTTTAAAGAAATAGAAAAAATATCATCATATTTGTATGGAATCATAAAAAACTCTACGTTGCCAAAGCCATCCTGAGAATAAAAGAACAAGGCTGGAAGCATGACTTTGCCCGACTTCAAATTATACTGCAAAGCGACAGTAATCAAAACGGTGTGGTATTGGCAGCAAACAGACACATGGACCAGTGGAACAGAATCGAGAGACCAGAAGTAAACCCATGATATGTGGGCAAATACTTTTCGACAAAAAAGCCAAAAACTTACAGTAGAGAAAGGAAAGCCTCTTCGATAAATGTTTCTGGGAAAACTTTAAAGCCACTTACAAAAGAAAAAAAGAAAAACTAGACTGTTGTCTATCACCACACACCAAAATAATTCAAAATGGATTAAGGACCTGAATATAAGACAAGAAACAATAAGTTGCATAGAAAAAAACATAGGAACTAAACACAAGGACCTTGGACTTAAAGAGGATTTTATGAATTTGATCTCAAAAACAAGGGAAGTAAAAGCAAAAATAAATGAATGGGACTACATCAAACTAAAAAGCTTCTGCTCTGCAAAAAAGGCGAAGAGACAACCATTTGAATGGGAAAATATATTTGCAAGCAATGCCTCTGATAGGGGCCTAACATTCAAAATATACAAAGAATGCATACAACACAGTAATAACAACAACAACAACAAAAACAAATGATCTAATCCAAAAAAGGGCAGAGGACTTGAACAGATACTTCTCCCTAAAGGACTTACAAATGACCAACAAATATTTGAAAAGATGCTCAACATCGCTAGCTATTAGGGAAATGTAAATCAAACCCACAATGAGATACCATCTCACACTTGTTAGAATAGCTATAATCACAGGACAAGGAATAACAAATGTTGGAGAGGATACAGAGAAAAAGGAACCCTTTACACTGCTGGTGGGAGTGCAAATCTGTACAGCCACTATGGAAAACTATGGAGGTTCCTCAAAAACTAAGAATTGATCTTCCATATGATCCAGCAATCCCTCTACTGGGTGTTTACCGCAAAGACTTGAAAACCCATATCCGAAAAGATATTTGCACACCGATATTCATAGCAGCATTATTCACATTGGCCAGGACATGGAAGCAACCAAAATGTCCTATGGTAGATGATTGGCTAAAGAAGCTGTGGTATATGTACACAGTGGACTATTAATCAGCCATAAGAAGAGATGAAATACTGCCATTTGCAACATGGATGGACCTCAAGATAATCATCCTAAGTTAAATAAGCCAGACAAAAAAAGTTGAAAATCACATGATATTACTTACATGTGAGATATAAACCTCAAAGCAACAAATGAAGAGGACAAACATAGTATAATGGACATGGTGTATAGACTAGTGGTTACCAGAGGGTATAGGGTGGAGGAGGAGCAGGGAGGTAGACGTGGTAAAGGGGGTCAAAAACCGGGGTAGGGGAAGTGTTAAGTTGGTAAAGGGGATCAAGTATATGGGAGCTGAAGGAAACTGGACTTTGGGTGGTAAATACACAATATAATATACAGATGTGAAATTGTAATGTACACCTGAAATTATAAAATTGTATTAGCTAATGTTACCGCAATAAACTTAATTTTAAATTAAAAAAAAAAAACTTTAATAGGCACAATGTGAGGTAGTGAGAATATAGGAGAAAGTTGGGTAGATAGCATATTTCCAGGTAAACTGTCCTGAATGGAACTTCAAAACTAATGCTAAAAATTGAGTTGTTCATGCCTGAATTCCTGCTACTTGCTACAGTACTCGCTACCTTTTTTAATCTCCTTTCAGTATTAAAGACCATTCAGTCTTTACTAAGACATTTAGGTAAACCCCAGACAGATGTATGGTTAAAGGAATGGCTTTATGCTAACCTTATAACCTTTATCCTCAGTAACTCATAACACAGATTAACATTTTTCTTTTTCCTAAATACTGTCCAGAAATGTAGATGTGACCTTAGAAGATAATTCACTCAAGCCAAACTGCCCACTCTTATTTAATATATTATTATTATTATTGTACCTCCATGCCTTTCATCGTGCTTTTTCATTTATCTGTATTTCTTCTACAACTTCTGTTTATATAATGCCAGTCTGTTTTGTGCTGATTTACATTTATTTAAGTGATACTTTTAACTTCTACAAACCAATGTCTTAAAAATTATCCTTGCTTTGGACACAGATCTGTGCTCTTCCCTAAATTCCAACAGCCTTCTCTTTTTTCTCTTGGTTAAAGCCCTACTTCTTTTGGGGTGCCTCTTCACATCCAGGTTTGCGCATGGGAACGGACTTCTGAGTGGTCGCCAAGGAACCAGAAGTTGCAGCCTGCAGTTATAGTGAGTTAACTCCCTGTGTGATGAAGCTTAATCGTGGAATATGTGTGAAGGGAGACAAGCAGCAGATAAATTCTCCTGCCTTTAACTCCTCAGGGAATCCTCCAGGAGTCCCAGTGAACAAATGTTCACTCCTCCAAAGTGACCTATTCCTCATGAAGTAGGTCACACTTCCCATTGCTAGCATCTTTCCTAGCTTCACTTTCTTTTTATCCCACTCTACATTCTCCCTGATTTAGCTTCGGTGTGTTAATCTTTGTCTGAGCTTTGCTTTCTAGAAGGGTGCCATTATACTTAAAATTATTGAAGAATTTGTTAATTTTCATTGCCCTTAGGTCAGTAGTTTTCAAAATTTGTACTTTTCAGTCAAGGAACCATTTCTTCAAACATTTTAAGGAGATCAACATACTTAGAAGTAGAGCTACAAGATTTGAAGTAGAGGACTGTGTGTCTGTGTGTGCATGTGTGAGATGTCTGGAGTCCTGCCTTTTATCTCCCTTTCCCTGGGGAAAGTTCATCTTAACAGAGCCTTAGAGCTCACCTCCCAGAGGTAGGTTTGTAAATAAGGGCTCTATTTCTGTTGTCCTTTGTTATTTCAAACCACTATAATGATGCAGGGACTTCTGAGTGTGACTCTCCTCTAACCTAAACATGGGAAGGCTTGCTAAAGTTGATGGAAATGTGCATACTGTCTCCTTGCTCTTGTAGAGCTCTCTCTCCCTCTCTCCCCTTAGATTTTCCAAATATTTGTCAGGAAGAGGATAACTTATATTCTCAGTACTTCCTCAGTACTTTTCGTTTCTGTCCCAGGTCACGTTACACATCACCCACTCTACTTTTGCAGTGTTTGTTTTGATTCTTTTATTTGTAGTTGACTCTTACATTTGCACGTACATATTTATTATAAAAATATTTTTAAGTTATAGATGGGTAAGCAAATATAAAGTAACACAAGAATTATAGGAGCTCTAATAGTCTTAAAAACTGAACTATTTAGATACAATCATACAAAACCTTTACTGGAATTTGCATTTCATGAATACCTGAAATTCAGCCCAATCAGAATTACTGAGAGCATACTTTAAGGTCCTTTACTAAGAAACAGAATCACACAAACAGAAATAAGATATCAGACTCTATGAGGAAACACAAGTTTCTAGCAATCACACCACTCAGATTGTGGTGCTTGATTTAACAAATGAAAACAAAGTGCTGTGAGAATTCAGAGGTGGTTTGTGATTATTATCAATGGAGAGGGTCAAGGAAGGCTTCATGGAGTAGAGGATATTTGAGCTGGAACTTGAGCTATTTAAACAGCCTAAGAAGATAAAAGGTACAGAGAAAGGTGCACAAGCAGAGTAGGGGAGATGTGATATGCTTAGATTACAGCAAGCATTCTGAGAGCTGAGGAGGCCCATTTTCACTTGCAGAGCAATTTCCACTATTAGTTGAAACATTTTCAAAGGCAGATACACTACGGTAAACTGTGCTGGTGTGCTGCTCACAGTTGCAGACTTTTTAAATGCTTGATGCATATTCAGTATATTTTGCATGTATAAACATTCTGTGATGGCCAACGTAGCTTACGGATGTCTTAAGATCTAGAGAAGTGTGAATGAGGTTTGGTGTATGATTTATGCATTGGGTATTTAAATTTTCCAACTAAAAATACCATTCTAACTGTATAAATAATTCTAGGATCAGATGAAAGCAGCTAGAGTGCCACAGAATTTTAGGAGAGTGCCATCACACTTGCATCCTGCAGCCCCATTTCCTGACCACACTTCAGTCCTCTTCAAGCAGCAGCAGTTCTGTTCAGAATCTAGTTTTGTTCATACTCAGACTGCTTCTGTGCTATTCTGGAAAAGATGACCTTGTGCTGTCAACATTTAAGAACAAGGTTGTAGTTATTAAGTGAGAAATTCCTGGGGGCACAGTCTTACTCCCCCTCTAGAAAACTCACCAGGTTCTCATGGTGAAGAGCCAAGAAATAATTCTCATGTTTCTCAGAAGAAGAAAAACTAAACAAATTGACAACCTACAGGGCCACAAGGCAAGTCACTGGCTGGAGAGGTGACTGCAGACAAGTAGGACTTATTGGGAGCAGGACCATCCTTTATTATCCTTTCGATGTCTGCATCATTTATAATGATATCCCCTGGTTCATTTCAGACATAAGTAATTTGTGTCTTCTCTCTTTTTCTTTTGTCATTCTTCTGCTTTTATCTTTATTATTCATTTCCTTCTTTGGGGTTTATTTTTCTATTTTGTAGGTTATTTATGTGCTAACTTAGAATATATAAGACTTTTTCTCTTTTCAAATGTAAGCATTTAGTGCTATAAAATTTTCTCAGCATTGCTTTAGCTGAGCCCCACAAATTTTGATTGCATTTGAATTTTCATTTCAATATATATTTCATTTCCCTTGAGACTTTCTATGATGCATGGATTATTTAGAAATACATTGTTTAGTTTCTAAATAGTAGAAAATCTATTGTATATTTTCCTGTTGTCTTTGTATTATCGATTTCTAGTTTGATTTTATTGTGATCAGAGAAAATATTTTGTATAATTTCAATTAAAATTTTCAATAGCCTAGGACATGGTCTATCTTGCTATATTCTTTGGGCACTTGAAAACAGCATGTATTCTTCTGTTGTTTGATAGAGTATTATATATATGTGTACTAAGTACTGCTGGCTGTATTGAGTTCTTCCATGTCCTTGTTGATTTTGACTAATTATTCTATCAATTGTTGAGAAAGGGTTATTGATTTCTCGAACTCTAACTGTAAATTTGTCATTTGAGTATATATCTTTGGATAAATTTTTTAAGTGACTTCTCTAGGCAGTGTATTGTGTGTGTCAAACCTAATTTAGACGACTAAAGATGAGAAAGCCTATTGTTTTTATTCATATTTTTATTATTTCCGTTGTGTTTTCTTCCTTTCTGAATTTCTTAGATTCCTTCTTTTATCTTTTTAGAAAACTTCTCTTTTTAGAGAAGTTCCTTTAGTTTTATTTTTAGATTGGTCTAAGAGTGAAACAATCCTCATTTGAGAATGTCTTATTTCTCCTTCATTCTTGAAGGATATTTTCATCAGTTATAGAATTCCAAGTCAACAGTAATTTTCTTTGAGCACTTGAAAATGTTATGCCACACCCTTCTGGATTTCATGATTTCTGATGAGCAATTAGCTATCATTCAGGTAGTTTTTTTTTTCCCCCCCTATATGTAAGGTGTCATTTATTTCTTGCTGTTTTCAAGATTGTTTTAAGTTTGACTATGATGCGTCTTACTGTGTATTTCTTTTGGTTATCCTGTTCGATGTTCGCTCAACTTCTTGACTCTAGGTGTCTGTTTTGATTCTCTAGACTTATGCCTTTTGCTTTATTTGAAATGTTTTAAGCCATCATTTCTTTGAGTATACTTTTTCAACCTTTCATATTTCTCATTTACTTCTGATTTTCCACTGACACAAATATTAGATATTTTGTTATTATCCTACAGGTCCACGAGGGCCTACTTTTTTTTTTTCAGTAGAATTTCTCTCATATTGAATAACTTTTATTTTTCTATCTCAAGTTCACTGCTTCTTTCCTGTCTACCTTCCATTCTACTGTTGACCTCATCCGTTCATTTTTTTAAAATTTCTATTATTGTATTTTTCAGTCGTATAATTTCCATTTGGTTCTTCTTTATGTCTTCAATTTATTTTCTGAGACTTCTTTGCTTGTAATTGGTTTGTTGCAGCATTTTAATGATGGCTGTTTAAAATCTTAGATAATTCTAACATCACTGTTATCTCTGTGTTGATTGCTTTTTTTCATTCAAGCTTATATTTTCCTTGTCCTTGGTATAATGTAGTAGATAGCAAGATATAAAACACTGTACCTGTGGATGACATGAAAGTCTATGTAGAACTAAGGAATCTAATAAAAAATTTAAAAACTTCTTAGAACTAATAGTCGAGTTCAGCAGAGTCACAGGATACAGGATAAACATGAAAATCAATTGTGTTTACATATATTAGTGATGAACAAAGGGACATGGAAATAAAAACTAAAATACCATTTATAATTGCTCGCCCAAAATGAAGTACTTAAGATCCTAGAAAACCAAAACAATCTTGAAATAAAAGAACAAAGTTGGAGGACCCACACTTTCTCATTTAAAACGTTACTACCAATCTGCAGTAATCAAAATACTGTTGTCCTGGCAGAAGGACAGACATATACAACAATGAAATAGATTAGAGAGCTTAGAAATGAACTCTTGTATATACGGTCAATTGATTTTTGACAAGAGTACCAGACATTCAGTGGGGAAAGGACAATCTTTTCAAAAAATGGTGCTGAGAAAATGATATCTACTTGCAAAGACATGCAGTTGGACCCTTATCTTACACAATATACAAAAATTAACTCAAAATGTATTAAAGACCTAAATGTAAGAGTTAAAATGTAAAATTCCTTGATGTGAACATGGGGAAAATCTTCATTGGATTTGGCAATGATTTCTTGGATATGAAACCAAAAACACAGACAGCAAAAAAAAAAAAAAAAAGTAATATAGGCTTGATCACAGTTAATTTTGAGTGTGTTTATCAAAGGGCATTATCAAAAGAGTGAAAAGACAGACTCAAAGATGAGAGAGAATGTTTGTAAATCTTATATGGTAAGAGATTAATATCCAGAATATATAATGAACTACTAAAACCCAGCAAAAAACAAAGTGAACATTACTATTCAGAAATTGCCAGAGGACTTAAGTAGATACTTCTTCAACGGAGATACAAAGATGACCAATAATGGTATTGGCAGAAAAACAGACACACAGACTAGTGGAATATAATCGAGTGTCCAGAAGTAAACTCGTATTTATATGGGCGAATAATTTTCAAGAAAAAAGCTAAAAACATACAGTGGAGAAAGGAAAGCCTCTTCAATAAAGGGTGCTGGGAAAACTGGAAAGCCACCTGCATAAGAATAAACTATACTGTTGTCTATCACCACATACCAAAATTAACTGAAAATGGATTAAGGACCTGAATAGAAAACCTGAAACAATAAAATGCATAGAAGAAAACATAGGAATTGAACTTAAGGACCTTGGACTTAAAGAGGATTTTATGAATTTGACCACAAAGGCAAGGGAAATAAAAGCTAAAATAAATGAATGGAACTACGTCAAACTAAAAAGCTTCTGCACAGCAAAAGAAACCATCAACAAGATAAAGAAAGAGCCATCCAAATGGGAAATATATTTGCAAGTAGTGCCTCCAATAAGGGCTTAATATCCAAAATATACAAAGAACTCATACAACTCAATAACAACAAAACTCAAATGATCCAATCAAAAAATGGACAGAGGACCTGAACAGACACTTCTCCCTGGAGGACATACAAATGGCCAACAAACATATGAAAAGATGCTCAACATAGCTAGCTATTAAGGAAATGCAAATCAAAACCACAATGAGGTACCATTTCACACCTGTTAGAATTGCTGTAATTAACAGGACAAGTAATAACAAATGTTGGAGAGGATGTGGAGAAAAATGTACCCTCATACACTGCTGGTGGGACTGCAAATTAGTACAGCCAGTATGGAAAACAGAATGGAGTTTCCTCAAAAAAACTAAGAATTGATCTACCATATGATCCAGCAATCCCTCTACTGAGTATTTACCCCAAATACTTTAAAACCCAAATCCAAGAGTCTACGGCCACGCCACCCTAAATGTGCCCGATCTCGTCTGGTCTCGGAAGCTAAGCAGGGTCAGGCCTGGTTAGTACTTTGATGGGAGACCACCTAGGAATACCAGGTGCTGTAGGCATTAAAAAATGAATGAATGAATGAATGAATAAATAAATAAAACCTGTGTTCGAAAAGATATTTGCGCACTGATGTTCATAACAGCATTATTCACAGTAGCCAAGACATGGAAACAACCAAAGTATCCTACGATAGATGATTGGATAAAGAAGTTGTGGTACATATATACAATGGCATATTACTCAGCCATAAGAAGAGATGAAATGCCATTTGTGATAACCTGGATGGACCTCGAGATAATCATACTAAGCGAAATGAGCTAGACAAAAAACGTTGAAAATTACATGATATCACTTATATGTGGGATATAAACCTAAAAGCAACGAATGAACAGGATGAACAAACAGAGACTCATGGACATGGACAATAGACTAGGGGTTTCCAGAGAGTTGGGGGGAGGGGGGAGATAGATGGAATAAAGGGGGTCAAATATGTGGTGACAGGAAGAAATCTAACTATGGGAGGTGAACACAACACACACATACACACACACCTACCTTACTGTTAAATAAAAAATAAGGTGGCCAATAAGCACAAGAAAATATGCTCGGCATTACTGATCATTAGGGAAATACAAATCAAAACCACGATACCACTTCACACTCATTAGTATTGCTACTATCAAAAAAAAAATGGGATAAAGAATCAGCAAGTATGTGAAGAAATTGGAACCCTGTACATTCCTAGTGGGAATATAAAATGGTACAGTTATTGTTGAAAAACATTTTAGCAGTCCTTCAAAAAATTAAATATAAAATTACCACCTAGATCTAGCAGTCTCACTTCTGAATTTATATCTAAAATAATGCAAAGGAGAATCTCAAAGAAATATTTGTGCACACATGTTAATCACAGCATTATTCATAATAACCAAGACGTGGAAGCAACCCAAATGTCAAAACGTCCATTGACTGATAAATGGATAAAGAAATGGTATAAACAATGCAATGGCACATTATGCAGCCTTAAAAAGGGACCTCTCATCACACGCTACAACTTGGATGAACCTTGAGGACATGTCAAGTGAAATGAGCCAGTTACAAAAGAACCAATTATCAGTCCACTTATACGAAGTATCTAAAGTAGTCAAAATCATAGAAATAGAAAGTAGAAATATAATTGCCAGGATCTGGGGGCAGGTGAGGAGTGAATTAGTGTATAGAAAGTGTAGAGTTTCAGTGTTGAAAATGTAAGTTCTAGGTATATGCCTCACAGTAATGTGAAGATACTTTACTGAACTGTACACTTCAAAATGGTTGAGATGGTAATTTTAATGTCTTTTATCACAATAAAAAATTATAATGAAACATTTTATCTAAATCTAAAAATGAAATACATAAGTAGAAATATAACAAAATATAAATAGGCCTTGTGTGCCAAAAACTACAAAACAAAGAAATTAAAGAATACCTAAATAGGGAAGCATAAAATATTCATGGATAAGAAGACTTAACATAGTTATAGTTAAGATGTCCATTGTCCTCAAATTGATATACAGGTATAATGAGTTTCTTATCAATATACCGGGAAGATTTTTTGGAGATATCATCAATATTCCAAAATTTATATGGAAAGTCAAAGGAACTAGCATAGATAAAGCACTTTTGACAAAGAACTGTAGATCAATATCTCTCATGAATGTAGATGCAAAAATCTTCAAAACGATATCAAATAAAATTAAAAAGAATTATACATCGTGACTGAGGGGAATATTCTGAGCACAGAGGATGGTTCAACATTTGAAAATTTAATCCATCAAAGAAACACTGGAAAAGAAAAATCATATCATCTTATCAATACATGCAGAAAGAGTATTTGAAAATATCCAACACTTATTCATGGTAAAATATCTCAGTAAACTAAGAATAGAGGGGAACTTCCTCAACTTGATAAAGAATATCTACAAAATACCTATGGATAAAATCACATCTAATGGTGAGGACTTCAAAGCCTTTAAGATCAAAGCAAAGATGTCTCCTCTCACCCCTCCTTTTCAACATTATACTAAAGTCCCAGCTAATGTAAAAAGAAAAATAAAAAATAAAGATTATACATATTGGAAAGGAAGACATAAAACTGTCTTTGCAGATGACTCGATTATATGTAGAAAATCTGAAAGAATGGGCAGAACGACTCCTGGAACTAATAAGCAATTATATCAAGGCTACAGGATGCAAGGTTAATATTACAAAAGTCAATCACTTTCCTATATACCAGCAGTGAACAAGTAGAATTTGAAATTAAAACTAATGCCATTTACATTAGAACCTGAAAAAGTGGAATACATTGTTATAAATGTAACAAAATAGTATAATAGCTACATGGAGAAGCTACAAAATTTGAAGAACTAAATCAGAAGTAAATAAATAGAAAGATATTCCTTGTTCATGGGTAGGATGGCTCACTTTTGTCAAGACGTCAGTTTTTCCCAACTTGATCTGTAGATTCAATGCAGTCTCCATCAAAATCCCAGCAAGTTATTTTGTGGATATCTACAAGCTGATTATAAAATTTTATACAGAGACAAAAGATCCAGAATAGCCAACACAGTACTGAAGGAGAGCAATATTGGAGGACTGACACTACTCAACTTCAAGACTTACTATAAAGTTGCAGTAACCAAGACAGTGTGTTACTAGCAAAAGAATAGACATAGATCAATTGAACAGAATAGAGAGCCCAGAGATAGACCCACATAAATGTAGTCAATTGATCTTTGACAAAGTAGCAAAGGCGATATGATACAGCACATATAGTCTTCAACAAATGGTGCTGGGACAACTGGACATCCCAATACAAAAATAAATAAATCTGAACATAGACCTTAAACCTTTCATAAAAATTCACTAAAATGGATCACAAACCTAAAGGTAAAATGGAAAGCTATAAAATTCCAGAATATCACACAGGACAAAACCAGATGACCTCGGGTATGGCAATGACTTTTTAGATATAACACCAAAGGTGTGATCTATGAAAGAAATAATTGACAAGCTGGACTTTATTAACATTTAAAACAACAACAACAACAACAACAACAAACTTCTACTTTGCAAAAGACACCATTGAGAATGTGAAGCCAATCTGGGAGAAAGTATTTGCAAAAGACATATGATGAAGGACTATTATCCAAATTATACAAAGAACACTTAAAATTCAACAATAAGAAAACAAACTAATTAAAAAATAGGCCAAAAATTTTAACAGATACTTCACCAAAGAAGATATACATATAGCAAATAAGCACATGAAAAGACGGTCCACATTATATATCGGCAGTGAAATCCAAGATAAAATTAGATACCACTATATACCTATTAGAATGTCCAAAATCCTGAACACTGACAACACTAAATGCTGACAAAGATGTGGAACAATAAGAACTCTCATTCATTGCTGGTGGGAATGCAAAAATGGCTCAGCCACTTTTGAAGGCAGTTTAGCAGTTTCTAACAAAATTGAATATACTCGTACCATACATTCCAGCAGTTGCACTACTTGGTATTTACACAAAGGAGTAGAAAACATCCACACAAAAATATGCATGCAGATGTTTATAGCAGCTTTGTTCATAGTTGCCAAAACTCAGAGGTAACCAAGATGCCCTTCAGTAGATGAATGGATAAATTATCTATGGTACATTCAGTCAATAGAATATTATTCAGTGCTAAAATAAAATTATCAAGCCATGAAAAGACAGAGAAAAAACTTAAGTGTGTAATACTAAGTGAAAGAAGCCAATCTAAAAATGCTACATACTGTATGATTCCATCTATATGACATTCTGGAAAAGATCACTCTATGGACAGTAGAAAGATTTGTGATTGTCAGGAGTTGGAGGTGGAAGGAGAGATAAATAAGCAAAGCCTAGAGGCTTTTCAGGGGCATGAAAATACTTGATATGTTTGTTTTTTGTTGTTATTGAAGTGTATGCATTCTTTATATATTTTTAGATATCAACCCCTTATCAGAAATGTCATTTGCAAATATCCTCCCATTTGGTTGGTTGCCTTTTTTGTTGTTGTTGATGGTTTCCTTTGCTATGCAGAAGCTTTTTAGTTTTATGTAGTCCCATTTGTTTATTTTTGTTTCTCTTGGCTTTGGAATCAAATCCACAAGTATACCACTAAGACTAATGTCTGGAAGCTTAGTGTCTATATTTTCTTCTATTTATTTTATTGTTTCAGGTCTTATATTTGAGTCTTTAATCCATTTTGAGTTAATTTTTGTGTATTATGTAAAATACTGATATAGTTTCATTATTTTGTTTGTGGCTATCCAGTTTTCCCAATACCATTTATTTACTTAAGAAACTTTCATTTCTAATTGTATATTCTTGGTTCCTTTGTCATAAATTACTTCTCTATATATGTGTGAGTTTATTTCTGGGCTTTCAATTATCTTCCTGTGGTCTGTGTTTTTTTCTTGTTTGGTTGTTTTGTTGTGGGTTTTTTGTTTGGCTTTATTTTATTTTATTTTTTGTCAATACCATAACCATACGGTTTTGATTGCTATAGCTTTGTAGTAAAGTTTGTAATCATGGAGGGTGATACCTCCAGCTTTGTTCTTTCTCCTCAGGATTTCTTTGGCTATTTGGAGTCTTCTGTGGTTCCATACAAATTTTAGGATTCTTTGTTTTGTTTCTGTGAAAACTGTCATTGGGATTTTGATAGGGATTGCTTTGAATCTGTAGATTGTATTAGGTAATATGGACGTTTTAACAATGTTAATTCTTCCAATCCATGAACACAGAATATCTTTAGATTTCTTTGTGTCTTCTTTGGTTTCTTTCATCAGTGTCTTATAGTTTTCAGTGTACAGGTCTTTTACCTTCTTTTTAAAGTTTATTTTTAGCTATTCGTAGTAATTTTTGAAATCAGGGTAAGTCCTCCAACTTTTCTCTTGTACTTCAAAATTGTTTTAGCCATTTGTGGTTCCTTTGGGCTTCATATGAATTATGGGATTCATGTTTTTATTCCTACAAAAAATGTCATTGTGATTTTAACAGAGATTGCATTGGATCTGTAGATCACTTTGGGTAGTATTGACATCTTGACAGTAATAAGTCTTCCAGTCTGTGAACATAGAATGTCTTTCCATTTTATTTCCATCTTCTTTAATTTCTTTCACCAATGATTTTTAGTTGTCAGTCTACAAGTCTTAGACATCCTTGATTAATTTTATTCCTACATATATTATTTCTTTAGCTCTTATAGATGGAATTATTTTCTTAATTTCCTGTTCAGATTTTTCATTGCTAGTGTATAGAAATGCAAATGCAGCTGATTTTTTCATGTTTGTGTCCTGCAATTTTACTGCATTTTAAATTAGCTTTGACAGGTGTGTGTGTGTGTGTGTGTGTGTGTGTGTGTGTGTGTGTGTGTGTGTAAACTCTTCAGAGTTTTCTACATATAAGATGATATCATCTGTGAACAAAGATAATTTTGCTCCTTCCTTTCCAGTTTGGATGCCTCTTATTTTTTTTCCCCTTGCTTAATTGCACTGGCTGGACTTCACATACTTTGTTGAATAGTAGTGGTGAGAGTGTACATCCTTTCCTTGTTCTTGATCTCAGGGGGGAAGCTTTTTTTTCTTGCTTTTTTTTTTTTGTCTTACACAAACATTTCATTTTTCTTTTTTTCCAGCTTTATTCAAATATAATAAACAATTAGTTGCTCGTATTTACATTGTACAATTCAATGAGTTTTTTTTTCTCACTTATAGCTGGACATACAGTAATATACCAGTTCCAGTTGTATAGCATAGTGATCAGAGAGCCACATAACTCACAAAGTGATCACCCCACTAATTCTAGTACCCCTTTCCCCCTTACATATTTATTACAACATTAGTAACTATCTTCCCCATGCTTCACTTTACATCTCCATGTCTATTCTGCAACTATCCATTTGTACCTCTTAATCCCTTTGCCTTTTTTATGCCGTCCCCCCAATGCCCCTCCCATCTAGTATTCCTCAAAATATTCTCTGTATCTATGAGTTTATTTCTGCTTTTGTTGTTGTTGTTTATTTTCTTCTTTAGATTCCACATGTATGTGAAATCATGTGATATTTGCCTTTCTCTGACCGATTTCATTCAGCATAATACCCTCTAGATCCATCAAGGCAATATCTTTTTCCATCCCCTTTTGTTAATCTGTGCATGTTTTTTAATCTGAAGTGAGTCTCCTGTAGGCAGCATATGTGGGGGTCTTGTTTTCTTATCCATTCAGCCATTCTGTCTTTTGGCTGGAACACTTAATACTTTTCTATTTGAGGTACTTGTTGATAAGAATGTAGTTTATTACCATTCTTTATTCCTGTTTTTGATATAGTATTTTCTTCTTAAAGAAGTCCCTCCACTATTTCCTGTAATACTGGCTTGGTGTTGATAAATTCCGTTAGCTTATTTTTGTCTGGGAAACTCGTTATCTGTCCTTCGACTGTAAATGATAGTTCTACTGGATAAAGTATTCTTGGTTGTAGAACCTGGGTTTTCATCACGTCGAATATTTTGTGCCAAGCCCTTCTGTCTTGCGTGGTTTCTTTTGAGAAATCAGCTGCCAGTTTTATGAGTGCTCCCTTGTAGATAATTAACTGCTTTTCTCTTGCTGCTTTTAAGATTCTCCCTTTGTATTTAACTTTTGGCATTTTAATTATGACATGTCTTGGTTAGGGCCTCTTTGGGTGCATTTTTTCCGGGGACTCTCTGAGCATTTTATTTTTTCTTTTTATGTCATTTTATTTTGGGGGGGTGTTGTATGTCTATTTCCTTCACCAGGTGAGGGAAGTTTTCCATCATTATTTCTTCCAGTAGCTCTTCAACATCTGGTTTTCCTTTAGGTCACCATATGACATGGATATTTTTACATTTAATGGTGTTCCATAGGCTCCTTAAATTATTATTATATTTTTGGCTTTTTTCTTGCCATTCTAATTGAGTGTCCTTGGCTTCCCCATCCTTTATATAGGTCATTCGATCCTCTTCTTTATCCATTATGTTGATTCCATCTAACATATTCTTCATCCAGATAACGTGTTCATTTCTGACTGGTTCCCTTTTATAATTTCCATTTCTAATTTTATGTTTTTTATGTCTTTGTTAAAGTTCTCACTTTAAGTAAAATCATCTATACTTCCTCCAAGTTAATTGAGCATCTTTACAACCAGTGTTTTGAAACTCTGCATCTGTTAGATTGCTTGACTCCATCATTTCTGGATCTCTGTTCTGTTCTCTCATATGGTTTCTGCTTCTTTGTCTTCCCATTTTGACTGTCTTTCTGTTTCTATTTCTATGTAACAAGCAAAGCCCCTAAGTCTCCGGGTCTTATTAGTGCAGCTTTGTGTCATAGGTGTCCAGTGGCAAAGTCCTGAGAGGGGTCTAGCTGCAGGCCATGTTGTTTAGCCCCAGCCTGTGCCCCTCCAGGGCTACCTGTTAAGATTCATTAAGCAATCCACAGATGCTGGGCTTATAGTTGCCTCGAGAAACCATACAAGAAACTGAGGCCAGCTGCCACGAGTGTGAGTCTTTGGCACTGCTCATCAAGGAACACCTGACTCGCAGAGGATACACTGGATATGGCTTGGGTAGGGCCACGAGTTGGGGAGGTGGAGTTTCAGGGAATATTCTGGGAAGAGCACCTCTGTTACCCAGTTTGATGATATCTCAGCTATGGCAGTGCTGGGTCCACACACTGGGAAGTGGGGAGCACTCAACAGAGGAACAATGGATACCATGGGCACTTTTGTCCGGGAGAGATCTTAGCCTCCAGCCCTCACTCCAATAACTCAGTGTCCCCCTGTAATTCCCTGGTGCACCCCGTGCAGCTGATCCGGTATTGGTGCTCAGATTGAGCAGGTCCATCACCACTAAAGTCCACTCATGTACACGGCCCCTTTAAGAGGTGTCTGCAGCTGCCGGCTGCTGCTGCTATGGCCTCTGTACAACTCAGTCACTAGGGACCAGCCAGCCTCTCATCCTCACCTCATCCTACCTCCTCTTTTTGCAGGGCGATTTCTTATTTCTCTCCCTAGTTGTAAGACTTGTTCATTAGATCCCAGGCGACTTTCCTTGCTCTTTGCTCCTTGTTTCCGTCACAACTTTAATTTGGTCACAAGAGGGATGAACAAAGCCTCTATCATCTATGCCATTTTTAGGGGGGAAGTTTCTTAGTTTTTCCTCACAAATACATTGGTAACTGTGAGTTTTCATATATGGCCTTTGTCATGTTGAAGAATTTTCCTTTCGTTCCTATTGTATTGTTTCTTTTTTCATGAAAGGCTATTGAAATTGTCAAATGCTTTCTTTTGCATCAATTGAGATTATCATTTTTTTTGTTACCTTAGTTCTGTTTATGTAATATATTACAATGATCGATTTTTGTATGTTGGACCATCATTTTATTCTGGGCATCACTTGGGTTGTATTCATCATGTATGCTGCTCAGTTTTGTTTCCTTGTATTTTCTTAGGATCATTGCATCAATGTTAATAAGAGATATTGGTCTGTAGTTTAGTGTCTTTGTCTAATTTTGATTTTACGGTAATGCTGGCTTCATTGAATAAGTTAGGAAGTGTTCTCTCCTGTCTTTCGGAACAGTTTGAAAAGGATTGGTTTTAATTCCTTTTAAATGTTTAATAGAAATCACTAGCAAAGCCATCTTGTCCTTGGCTTTTTTGGCTTGGATGTTTTTGATTACTAATTCCATCTCCTTGGTAGATATAGATCTATTCAGGTTTTCTGTTGCTTCATGGGTTAGTTTTAGTAGATTTGTGTTTCTAAGAGTGTGTCCATTTCATTTAGGTTATCAAGTTTATTGGTATACAATTGTTCATAATATTATCTTATAATCCTTTGTATTTCCATAAAATCAGTAGTATTGACAGCACTTTCATTTCTGGTTTTAGTAATGAGTCTTCTTTTGTTTTTTTCTTAGTCTAGCTAAAAGTTTGTCAATTTTGTTAGACCAATTTTTGGTGTTGTTGATTTTCTCTATTGTTTTTGTAGTCTATATTTTATCTCCACTATTTTTTTTAATTTTAAATTTATTGGGGCGACATTGGATAATAGAATTATATAGATTTCAAATGTACAATTCAATAATACATCATATGTATATTGCATTGTGTATTCTGTATCCAAAGTTAAAGTTCCTTCCATCATCATATGTTTGAGATAAATGAAAACAAAAGCACAACATTAGGAATGCTGCAAAGGCAATATTAAGAGGGAAATTTTCAGCTGTATATGAATACTTGAAAAAAAACTCTGAAATCAAGAACCTAATTTTACACCTATGGAAGCAGAAAATAACAGCAAACTAAACTCAAAGCTAGCAAAAGGAAGAAATTGATAAATAGCAGAAATATTTTTGTTTTCATTCATCTCAAGCTGTTTTCTAATTTCACTTGTGATTTTTTTTCTTTGACCTATTGATTGTTTAAAAGTATGTTGTTTAATTACCACAAATTTGTTAATTTTCCAGTTTTTTCTTATTCTAGTTTCACTCCATTGTCATAAACAATACTTTGTTTGATTTTAATCTTTTTTTGTGTGTGTATTGAGACTTGTTTTGTAGCCTAATATATGGTCTATCCTGGAGAATATTCCACGTGAACTTGAGAAAATTGTGTATTCTGCTGTTTTGGGGTGGAATTTTCTATATGTGTCTACAAGGTCTAATTGATTCTAGGATTGTTCCAGTTTTTTTTTTTTTTTCCTCCTTGATATTCTGTCTGGTCATTCTAGCCATTATTGAATGTTAGCCATCTATAGTTTTATAATCTTCAGTTGTATGTTATTTCATAATGCCTAAGTTTGGAGTCAGCAATAAAATATCTTAAAGACCAAGAATCCTGTAAAGAAACACACTAAAATTTCAAAGCTTGTTCACAGCCAATTTGCCCATTTTTATGGGGGAAAGCCAAGAGGATAGATCAGAAAAGAAAAATGTTTTCCTTTCCTAAATTTGTTTGATCTATTTAGTTAGCATAATGATGTTATGGCCCCTTTGATGCATGACCCTGACCATCAGTAAAATTTGGTGTTATCTACTCACATGCAGCAAATGTATTAACAAATGTGCCGACCTCTCTTTCAAGCAGGTAATAAATAATGTAGGACTATGCAGTTATCTGTCACCATAGTCTCAAAAGATTTGCCCCAGAGTTTCAGTCCTGTCATCCATTTGTTAAATTCATGTGGTTAATTCCTTGGACATGGTTATCTGTGTTTCTGTTATTACTGTCTGATATTTCACACTTATATGGCTTGTACTGCTCCCCAAATTAGCAATGCCAGGGCAGTCAGTGCCAGGGAGATAAGTAAAATACCTCATTTGTAGCAATTGAGAGTTGCAGCTAGCATTCTTTGTAGGGGAAAGTACTGGGAGTTCCTCAGCTGAGTAAAATCTAGTCGAATTTTGAGAGAAACCCAAATTCAGGAAATATTTTCCAGGTTTGGACAAGGTGAAGCTTGTGATAGGGGAAGCCATTTTCTTCCTTTATATGCCCACCAGGCTCCCTCTACTGTCTATATTGTTTGAGCTCATTCGTAGATAAGTTCGTATTAGCACAATTCATAATTCTAGGTAGTAGTAAGTGCTTACAATGTGTTTTTTTCTTTTTTCTTCTTTCTCGAGATATAATTGACATATTGTGTTAATTTAAGGTGTACAGCAAAGCGATTTTATATATGTATATATTTCAAAATGATTACCATAATATTAATTAACACATCCATCACCTCGCATAGTTACAATTTTCTCTATGCATGGTGAGAACGTTTAAAATCAACTCTGTTAGCAACTTTCAAATATACAATACGATAATATTAACTGTAGTCACTGTGCTGCACATTATATTCTCATCTTATAACTGGAAGCTTGTACCCTTTGACCACCTTCACTCATTTCCCCCACCCCCACTCCTGTCCTGTTTCAAGGAGTTTGGGTTTTGTTCGGTTGTTTTTTTTCCCTCTAAAATAACTTCGTATAATTTATTTCTAGTCATAGGAGGTACAATTTCTTTCAAAGCCCTTTAGACTAACTCTATTGCCATTATTGCTATAGCACAGGTGTAGGATTTAAAAGGCCAGGTTTCCATGTAGGCTTTCATTATCCCACTGAAAGAATCTCTGCTGTGTCTTTGCTTACAGCTTTGAGTAAAATAAAAGGTGGATTTTATTGCAGTGAGAATGTCCAACAATCTAATTGAAATGGAAAAGATGGGAGGACTCGGAAGGGAAAGAAAATAAATGATATGGGGAGCGGGGCTTCAAGAAGTTCTTTTCAAAATTGAATCCTTAGATATATTCTGAGACACTAGGAATTTTTGTTTTTTTCCCATTTAAAAAATTTTTGGTAAAATATACATAACATAAAATCTATCATTTTGACCATTTTTAAGTGTACGTTTCAGAGGCATTAGTACATTCACATTTTTATGCAACCATCGCCATCATCCATCTCCAGAACTTTGTAAATCTTGCAAAACTGAAACTGTATACCCATTAAACAGTAACTCCCCATTCTCCCCTTCCCTCTGTCTCTGGCAACCACCATTCTAATTTCTGTCTCTATAAATTTGACTACTATAGATACCTTATAATAAGTAGAATCATACAGTATTTGCCCATTTATGACTGGACTATTTAACTCAGCATAATGTCTTCAAGGTTCATTCATGTTGTAGCATGGTTCAATAATTCCTTCCTTTTTAAGGCTAAATATTATTCCATTGTATGTATATATGACATGTTATTTATCACTTTATCCTTCGATGGACACTTAGATTGCTTCCACCTTGGACTATTGTGAGTAATGGACATGCTTGTACGATATTTGGGTCTTGGCTTTCAATTTTTGGGGGGTGTCTACCCAGAAGTGGAATTGCTGGATCATATAGTAAATCTGTTTTTAATTTTTTGAGGATATGTCGTACTGTTTTTCATAGTGGCTGTACCATTTTACATTCCTACCAACAGTGTACAAGGGGCACAATTTCTCAACTTCCTCACCAACACTTATTTTCAGTTTTTTGTTTATTTGCTTATTTGTTTTATAGTAGCTATCAAAATGTGTGGGAAGGAAGTGATATCTCATTATTCTGATTTTCATTTATTAGCGATATGGAGCATCTTTTTATGTAACTATTAGCCATTTGTATATCTTTTTGGAAAAAAAATCTATTCAAATCATTTGTCCATTATATATATTTTTTTGAGATATAGTTGACATATAATGTATTAGTTTTAGATGTACGTTTTGGGTTTTTAAAGCTTCCATAGCTAAGTGAGAGCATGCAGTATTTGTCTTTCACAACTTATTTTACTTAGCATAATACACTCAAGGTTCATGTTGTGACAAAGTTCAGGAATTCCTTTTTTAAAAATATATTTCTCAATTATACTTGACTTGCAATATTATATTAGTTTTAGGTGTACAACATAGTTATTAGACATTTATACAACTTATAAAGTGATCACTCCAAAAAAATCTAGTACCCATTTGAAACTATTCATAATTATTCCAGTATTAGGGATTTTATTCCCTATGCTGTACTACGACTATTTTTATAACTGGTAATTTGTACTTCTTAATCTGTTTCACCATTTTTGCACATCTCCCCAAACTCCTCTTGTCTGGCACTTGTCAGTTTGTTCTCTGTATCTATAAATTTTTTCTGTTTTGTTTTTCTTTTAGATTCTATTATGAATGAAATCATATGGTATTTGTCTTTCTCTGTCTCAGATTTGACTTAGCATAATACCCACTAGATCTATCCCTGTTGAAAATAGTAAGATTTCATTCTTTTTTGTGACTAACTTTTGTGACTTCCATATCTTGGCTCTTGTGAATAATGCTGCAATGGACATATATCTTTTCTTTTGTTTTTTGTTTTGTTTTGTTTTGTTTTGTTTTAGTTTTTATTTCTTTGATTAGAGTTGACATTCAATATTATTTTATATTAGTTTCAGGTGTTAAGCATAGTGGATAGACATTTATATAATTTACAAAGTGATACCCCTAATTAGTCTAGTACTCACCTGGCACTATACATAGTTCTTACAATGTTATTGACTATATTCCTTATGCTATATTTTATATCCCTGTGACTATTTTGTAACTACCAATTTATATTTAATCCCTTTACCATCTTCGTCCAGCCCTCTCAACCCCCATTCCCATCTGGCAATCACCAGTTTGTTCTCCGTATCTATGAGTTTGTTTTTGTTTTTTGGGTTTTTTTGTTCGTTTATTTTGTTCCTTAGATTCCACATATAAGTGTAATCATATGGTATTTGTCTTTCTCTGTCTGATTTATTTCACTCAGCACAATACCCTCTAGGTCCATCCATGTTGTTGCAAATGTTAAGATTTTATTTTTTTTATAGCTAAGTAATATTTCATTGTATACTGATATCACAATTTCTTTATCTAGTCATCTACTCATGGGCACTTAGGTTGCTTTTATATCATGGCTATTGTAAATAGCACTGCAGTGAAGATGGGGGTGCATATATCTTTTCAAATAGTGTTTTGGTTTTCTTTGAATAAATATGCAGGAGTGGAATTGCTGGGTCATAAGGTAGTTCTAGTTTTAATTTTTTGAGGACCTCCATACTGTTTGCATAATAGTTGCACCAATTTACAGTCCAACCAACAGTGCACTTGGGTTCCCTTTTCTCCATATTCTTGCCATCACTTTTTTTTATTATTGATAATAGCCATTCTGACTGGTATGAGGTAATCTCTCATTGTGTTGTTGATTTGCATTTCCTTGATGATTAGTGACGTTGAGCACCTTTTCATATGTCTGTTGGTCATTTGTATGTCCTCTGGAGAAATATCTATTCATGTCCTCTGCACATTTTTAATTGGATTTTTTTTTTGATGTTGAGATGTATGACTTCTATATATGTTTTGGATATTAACCCCTTATCAGGTGTATCATTGGCAAATATCTTCTCCCATTTAGTCCTTTGGCTTTTTATTTTGTTAATGGTTTCTTTTGTAGTGCAAAAGCTTTTTAGTTTAATGTAATCCCATTTTTTTTAAGTTTTGCTTTTGTTTCCCTTGCCTGAGGAGACATATCCAAAAATCAAAATACCGCTAAGACCATTGTCAAAGACTTTATTGCCTATGTTTTCTTATAGAAGTTTTATAGTTTCAAGTCTTACATTTAAATCTTTAATTTATTTTGAGATTATTACAAAATTAATAATGGGGTGTAAGAAAGTGTTCTAGTTTCATCTTTTGCATATATCTGTCCAGTATTCCAAACATTGTTTATTACTAGACTGTCTTTACCACATTGTGTGTTCTTGCCTCCTTTGTCATAGATTAATTGGCCATGTTGCCATGGGTTTATTTTGTGGGCTCTCTATTCTGTCCTATTGATCTAAGGGTCTGTTTTTATAGCAGTACCATGCTGTTTTGATTACTATAACCTTGTAGTATATTTCGTTATTAAGCAGTGCGGTACCTCCAACTTTATTCTTTGTTAATATTGTTTTGACTATTCCTAGGCTTTTGTGGTTCCATAGAAATTTTAGAAATATTTGTTCTAGTTCTGTGAAAAATACCATTGGTATTTTGATAGGGAATGCATTGAATCTGTACATTGCTTTTGATATTATGGACATTATCATTATGTTAATTCTTCCTATCCTTGAGCAACGTATAGTCCTCTAATTATTTGTGTCTTCAACTTTTTTCTTCAATGACGTATAATTTTCTGAGCACGTCTTTCACCTTCTTAGTGAAATTTATTCCCAGGTGTTGTATAATTTCTGATGCAATTATAAAAATGTTAATTTCTTTTATTGTTTTTAATGAACTCTTGATTCTCTACTCCTGTTACCCAACAAAACAACCATTATAACAATTTTACAATTTATTATATTTTTGTATGCTTGTACACCTCATTTCCACATGCTACACTTTTTCTTTTTCTTTTTTATTCCATAGACATTTTTTAATTGATTAATTTATTTTTATGGTGACATTGGTTGGCGAAATCCAATAAGTTTCAGCTGTACACTTTAACAGTAAGGCATATATGTGTTTACAGTGTGTGCTCACCCCCCCCATAGTTAGATTTCTTTCTGTCACCACATAGTTTACCCCCTTTACCCCATCTACTGCCCCCCTCCCCTCTAGTCACCCTCTGTAATGGTGTGAACTTTCCTCTTATTACTGCTTTTGCTGTGCCCAAATGTTTTGATATGTGTACTATCATTTTCATTTGTTTCCATGTATCTCTTGATTTCTCTTTCTATTTCTTTGGCTCAGTTATTTTTCAGTACCAAGTTGTTTAATCTCCATGTATTTGTGGTTCTTCCTGCTTCCTTTTTGAAGTTCATCTCTAGTTTCAAAGCATTATGATCAGAGGATATGGTTGGTATTATTTCTTCTCTGCATGCCTTATCTCCATTCTCTTTTACAAACTTGGATCTTTGAATTCTCCCCTTTTCAGTCACTGTTGTCTTGTTTTGTCCCTATGTATGCTGAATGCACATTACTATCTTGCTATAGCAATTCTCTCCTTATTAAGTTTATAATGCCCTGTTCTTAGTAAGGGTTGCACTCCTCTGCTTCTATTTGCCTGATAGTCGCTTTACACCTAATTATGTGTTTTTTTTGTTTGTTTGTTTGTTTGTCATTTTGTTTTAGGTGAGCTGACCTCTTTCAGTATTTCCTGTAGTGCAGGCCTCATAGTGGAGAATTCTCTCAATTTTTGTATGTCTGGAAAGGTCTTTATTTCTTCTTCATATCTAAAGGAGAGCTTAACTGGATACATTATTCTATGTTGGTAGTTCCTTTCACTTAATATTTTGAATATATGATTCCACTCCTTTCTGGCTTGTAAGGTTTGTGCTGAGAAGTCTGACGATTATCTAATGGGTTTTCCTTTATAAATTACTGATTTCTTCTCCCTGGCTGTCCTCAGAATTCTGTTTTTGTCATTGATTTTTGATAATTTTAATACAGTGTGTCTCAGTGAAGGCCTTTTTTGGGTTGAGATAACTGGGTGTTTTGTTGATTGTTGAATTCCAAGCTCCAGCTCATTCCTTAGCTTTGGGAAATTCTTGTCAACTATTTGTCTGAAAATGCTTTCTAATCCCTGCTGCTTTTCCTCCCCTTCGAGAATGCCTATTTTTCTTATGTTTCCTTTCCTGATGGTATCAGCTAATTCTTGTATTTCTCTTTCATTATTTTTCATTCTTTGGTTTCCCTCTTTTTCCTTCTGATTTATTTCTAGATTTCTGTCTTCGATATCACTGATCCTTTCCTCTATTTGGTCGATTGTATTTCCCAATCTTGCTATTTTATTTTTCAACTCTTGCAGTGTGTTTTTAATTTTCAGAAGTTCTATTTGGTTCTTTTTGAGGCCTTCAATCTCCTTGCTAAAGAACTCGGTCTGCTGATCTAGTTGTTTTTTTCAGTTCCTGAAATTGTTGCTATGACCTGTTTCAGATCTCACTGAGTTTTTTCAGAAGTACCTTCCCTAATTCTCTGTCATTGAAGTTACATATATCTATGTCTGTAAGCTTATCTTCTGAAGATTTTTCTTTTTCATGGTGTTTAATGAACTATTTCTCCGCCTGGCCATTAATGGAAGTGTATTCTGCCTTTTTTCAGGAAAGAAGATTTATTACATAAAGGTATCTCTTTAGCCCGTTGCGAAGAAGGTGTTTTTTTGTTTGTTTGTTTTGTTTTGTTTCCAGTAAGTGGCTTCTAAGCCTCTTGGATGCCTGCTTTGTATAAAGACTTCATAATGCCTTTTTTTCCCCTTATAGATGTTTAATCATGCTTGCCACTATTAGTCTCAGTCCCTGTCAGTGTTAGAGACAGTTTCAGTAGTGTTTGCTCAGTTTCCCTTTGGGGCACTGTAGTGTTTGGTCTCAGCGGATATGTGGGGAGGTGCCCTCTGATTTAGAGGACGGGGGCTTCCATCAGCCTCGGTTTTGCAACGGCGGCTGGTAAAAATCAACTGTTGTTTCTCTGTCATCCCTGCTTCTCTGCCCTCTGTCCTGATGACTTGGCTCTGCCACCAGCTGTATGGAGTTCACGGCTCTCCCAGGAAGGGCTGTTCAGGGAACTCAGCGCACCTTCTCCCCTCTCATTCCTCCTGCAGGGAGCTCTGGCTGCAAGATGCGGCTTTTGTTTCTCTCAGTCCACTGCCCAATACCCAGGGTCTGACCTGTGGTAGCTCTTACACACTGATCCCACGCTCAGATGTGCTGGTGTGCAGTCTGGGTGTTTTTTGCTGAGTTTTAGATGTTCAGCTTATTGTTGTTTCAAGGAGACAGATCTGGTGATGTCTCTCACTCTGCCATGTTTCTCCAAACTCCATAGACTTTTTTTTAAGGACTTGAAGTAATGTTACTCATCTAGGAAATAAATGTTTATTTAATGGATGAATAAGTTAAATGAATTTGAGCCTGGCTTCTCTTTTTAATTAGACTGATATTTTTGAGATAAATTTTAACAGTCTATTGTTTGCCTTTCTTTGAAAATCTTTGATTTCAAGAATTTAAATTTCTTTGCTGAAAACATACACAATTCATTACATAAGCAATATAAAATATAATAGACATTCAAAGTATCTGTTCTTTAGCTCTTTCTCTATGAGCATTTCTCACTTGTGATTGAGTACAACAGAGGTTTTAAAACTTCATTTCTTCACCTCCTTTCCATTTCCCCACTCATAACAATTTTAATTATAGAAGCTATGTGGATTTCTCTGAAGGGAAATATATATTTCAACATGTCAACTGCCCTAGAAGAAGCATGATTATTTTCTCATTCCTTTTAGATATTTCTGGTTCCTTGCCATATCTTTTTCTAATATATATATATTTTTAATTTTTCAATTATAGTTGGCATACAACATTATATCAGCTTCAGGTGTAAATTTTCTAATATTTGATAAATATTCAAAATTCACATTTCAAACCAAGTATACGCTTTTACAACTGCACACACAATAAATCATTTTGAACCTCATTCACAAGTTACTTTAACTTTTTTTTATCTCCCATGACAAGTTTTCCCACAGTCTGTTAGGTGCTTTTTTAAAAACAGAAATACAAAAGAAAGAGTTTTAATATAGGCACTTCTGGATTTACACTGTAGTTGGAAGCTCAGAGAGTAGCACAGAGGGAGCAACTTGCATTGTAAGCATATTTTTGCATTTATTTTTTATTTTAAGTGGCAATTTACTGGGCCTCCGTAAATGCACTTTTAAAAAATATGTGTATTTTTTATTTTTTGATTACAGCCAGCATATAATATTATACTTGTTCAAGTATACAGTAGGGTGATTAGACATTTATATAACTTATGAAGTGATCACCCCAATAAATATAGTACCCGTCTGACACTATATATAATTATTACAATATTTTTGACTATATCTCCTATGCTATACTTACATCCCTGTGACTGTTTTGTAACTACCAATCTTAATCTCTTCCCCTTTTTCAGCCACCCCCTTAACCTTCCTTCCATTTGGCAACCATCAGAATGTTCTTTATACCTATGAGTTTGTTTCTGTTTGGTTTGTTTATTCTGTTCTTTAGATTCCACATTTAAGTGCAATCATGTTGCATTTGTCTTTCTCTGACTTACTCCACTCAGCACAATACCCTCTAGGTCCATCCATGTTGTTGCATATAACAAGATTTCACTCTTTTTATGGCTGAGTAATATTCCATTGTATATACGTACCACTTCTTCTTTATCCATTCACCTATCAGCTTGCCTCCACATCTTGGCTATTGTAAATAACGCTCCAATGAACATATGGATTCACATGTCCCTTTGAAGTAGTGGTTTGAGTTTCTTTGGAGAAACACCTAGAAGTGGGATTACTGGGTCTTTTTTTTGTTTCTTGTTGTAGCATTTGTTTTAAAGTTTATTTTGTCTACTATAAGTATTGCTACTCCAGGTTTTTTTTTTTTCAATTTCCATTTTCATGAAATATCTTTTTCCATCCCTTTACATTCTTTCATCGTGTTTCTTTTAATCTGAAGTGGGTCTCTTGTGTTTAGCATATGTAACAGTCTTGTTTTCTTATCCATTTGGCCACCAATAGGGTGCACTTTCTAATAATTTATTATTTTTGTATAAATGTGCAACCAATTTCTGAATATTAATTTTGTATCCTGATACTTTACTGAATTAATTTATTGGTTCTAGTATTTTTGGTTGACTCTTTATGATTCTCTGTATATCAGATTATATCATGTGTTTCTTAAGGTAGACCTGTATTGCTATGAATTTCCCTCTTAGAACTGCTCTGGCTGTATATCATAGATTTTGGGAGCCATTGTGTTTTTTCTTCATTTGTCTCAAGGTGTCCTTTGATTTCCTCCTTGATCACATTGTTGTTAACCCATTCATTGTTTAGTAGCATGTTATTTAGCTTCTATTTGTTTGCGTGTTTTTCAGTTTTCTTCTTGTAATTCATTTCTATTTTTATACCATCATATTAAGAGAAGATGCTTGGGATGACTTTAGTCTTCTTAAATATATTAATACTTATTTTGAGGCCTAACATATAGTCTATTCTGGAAAATGTCCAATGTATTTTTGAAAATAATGTATATTCTGCTGTTTTGGGGCAAAATGTTCTAAAATTACCAGTTTATTCAATCTTGTCTAAGGTGTCATTCAAGGCTACTGTTTCTATGCTGTTTTTCCGTCTGGATGATCTATCCATTGATGTCAATGGGGTGTTAAAGCCCCTACTCTTATTGTAATATTGTTGATCTCTACATTTATTCCTGTCAGTATTTCCTTTATCTGTTTAGGTGTTCCTACATTGAGCATGTAGATGTTATTGTTGGATTAATCTCTTTAGCATCATGTAGTACCCTTCTTTGTCTCTTGTTGCAGCCTTTACTTTAAAGTCTATTTTGTCTAAGTATTGCTACCCCAACTTTTTTCATTTCCATATGCATGAAACATCTTTTTCCATCCCTTTAATTTCAGTGTGTGTTTCTCTTATGATCTGAAATGAATCTGTTTTAGGTGGCATTGATTTTTTATCCATTCAGCCACCCTGTGTATTTTGATTAAAACATATAGTCCATTTAAATTTAAGCAATTACTAATAAGTATGTAGTTATTGCCATTTTATCAATTGTTTTCTGATTAATTCTGAGGTTCTCTGTTCCTTCTCTTGCTTTCTTCTCTTATACGTGACATCGTATAGTTTGGATTCTTTTATCTTTATTTCTTGAATATCTCTTATAGATTGTATCCCTTACTTTCTTATTGTAATTACACATGGTCTACTTTTGTTTTTTAACGCCTGTACTACTTCATAATTGGTTGATTTACTGCTTTTACTAAGTATTTGCCTTTTTAAATACTTAATAATTTTTTCCTGTTTATTTCCTATATTTTTCTTATTCATATATTTTTTCTCTCCTATATTTTCTTATTAATATTTTCGATTTTTTTTTTTCTTAAAGAAGTTCCTTTAGTATTTCATATAATACTGGTTTAGTGGTGATGAACTCCTGTAGCTTTTTCTTGTCTGGGAAACTATTTCTCCTTTGATTCTAAATGATAATCTTGCTCAGTAGAGTAATAGTATTTGTGAGTTTTTGCTTTTCAGCACTTTGAATATGTTCTGCCATTTCCTTCTGACCTGCAAAGTTTCTGTTAAAAAATCAGTTGGTTCTCTTATGGGAGCTCCCTTATAAGAAACTAACTACTTTCTTCTTGTTACTTTTAATATTCTCTCTTTGTCTTCAACTTTTGGCATTTTAATTATGATGTGTCTTGGTGTGGGCCTCTTTGGATTCATCTTGTTTGGGACTCTCTGGGCTTCCTAGTCTTGTATGTCTATTTCCTTTGCTATGTTAGAGAAGTTTTCAGTCGTTATTTCTTCAAGTAGGTTTTCAATCTCTTTTTGTTTTCTCCTCCTGTGACCACTATGATGCAAATGTTGCTATACTTGATGTTGTCCCAGAGGTTCCTTAAACCAGGGGTCCCTAACCCCTGGGCTGCAAACTGGTACCAGTCTGTAGCCTGTTAGGAACTGGGCCACACTGCAGAAGGTGAGCAGCAGGTGAATAAACGAGGCTTCATCTATATTTGCAGCTGCTCGCCAGCACTAGCATCATCGCCTCAGCTCTACCTCAGATCATCAGGTATTAGATTCTCATAAGAGAACCGGCCCCTGGTGCCAAAAAGGTTGGAGACTGCTGCCTTAAAATATCTTTGTTTTTAAAATTCTTTTTTTTTTCTTTTTGCTTTTTCGATCAGGTGTTTTCTGCTACCTTTTCCAGATTGATAATTTGATTCTCTGTTTCATCTAATTTGCTGTTGATTCCCTCTAGCATTTTCTTCATTTCAGCGATTGTATTCTTCAGTTCTGGTGGGTTCTTTTTAATGTTTTTCCACTCTTTGTTTCGGTGACTTCATCTGTTCTTCTCCCCAAGTTCATTGAGCATGCTTATAATCAGTATTTTGAATTTTTCATCTGGTAGATTGCTTGTCTCTAATTTGTTTTGTTTTATCTTTATCTTTTTTCAGTTTTGTTCTTTCATTCGTTTTGTTTGTTTGTTTGTTTTCTTGTTTTGACTGATTCTCTGTGTTTATTTCTATGTGTTAGGCAGATCTACTAAGTCTCTCAGTCTTGAAAGAGCGGTCTCATGTAGAGCGTGTCCTGTGGTGCACAGTGGCGCAGTCTCTGTGGTCAACTGAGCCAGGTGCTCCAGTGGTATCCCCTATGTTGGTTGTGTGTGTCCTCCTGTTATGTTTGGACCTCAATTTCTGCTGGCTCAGCAGTGGGTGGGTGGGGTTGACCCTAAGGCTGATTGCCTGTGAGGGTTGTCCATGACTACAGTGGGTTAGCTTTGTGTGGGTGTTCACCCCACGGAGCAGAAGTCATTTCATCAGGGCTTGGTGCCAGCCAAGATCACCCTTCTAGTGTGTTGGTTGTGGACCTATTGGGTGGGGTTCTGGTGCTGTTGAAGCTACCTGTTAGGTGTGTTGGGTCTGGAGCCTCTTGGGAGTGACTCCAGTGTGGGACAAGTTTAGCCGCCACTTGTGCCAGGCTTGTAGCCACTTGTATGGAGCTGTGAAATGATCTATATCTGGTTGCCGCTTGTACTGGCCTATCAGGTTCATGAAAGATGCTACAATGGGAACTGAGTTGGCTACCACTTGTATCAGTCTTGGGACCCTTTGGTGGGCTCTATAATGCAAGGAAGCCAGCCACCATTTGTGCTAGGCTTATATCCCTTTAGGTGGAGCTACATTACAGGGCAAGACAGGCCACCTGATGGCAGTCACCATGCTAGTTAAGGCTGGGCACTGCTTGTGCTGAGCTTGGTATCACTTTGCAAGAGATATGATGAACACCAAACCCGACTTCTACCTCTGTGGGCTGTTTGAATCTTTGAGAGACTCTACAGCACATTTGGAGGCAGGCTGCTGATATGTGGGGTTTGTGCATTTGGGGAAAAGTCTGCAGCACAAGCCAACATGGGCTGCTTGTGTGGAGTAGCCGATGGAATAGAGTGAGGCCCAGGAGCAAGTAGGGTGTGTTGGGGTCTCAGGGTATCACCAGGATGGGGCAAATGGAGATAGCCAGGTTAATGGGATACAACAGATTTGGCACCTGCTGCTCTGGGCTGACTGGATGGTAGAAGAGCTCAGCAAAGGAATAGTGGTGCCCACCAGCACTTCAGTCCCCTGAGAGAGATACCCCAGTCCTCATACCTCGAGCCCATTACCCTGAACTTAGTCTATTAATTCTTCATGGTATTTCCCTGGCACTTTTGGAGCTGCTCTACCTGCACTGGAGCTTAGAGGGAGTAAGTTTGTACACCAGCCCTTTAAAAGCAGTGTCTGGGTCTCCTGCAGACCTTTGTCTCTCTCGGATGTAATCCCCAATGGTTTTCACAGCCAGATATTATGGGGACACTTTCCTGACACTGTTGTCCCATGCTGGGGATACCAGTGTGGATCTGGGACCCCTCACTCTTCAGAGGGAATCTCTGCAGCCGAGCTATCTGTCCCTTTTCTGAAATGCCATCCCATATCTGCCTGGTCCGTATCTCCTCTCTTCATACCCTTATTGATATGGCTTCTGCTTTATATCCTTATTTGTTCAGCTTGTCTTAAGGTGCTTCTCAGTGATGGTTTTATAATCTAATTGTAATTTTGATGTGATTGTGGGAGGAGGTGAACTCAGAGTTGATTTTCTCCACAATCTTCTTGGCTATCCTGTTTGACTTTTAAAATCATGTCTGTGTATTACTCTGATTTGAATGGAGGGGAAAAGGGAAATAAAGGAGGGAGGCAGGAAATTGGGTATTCTCCATGGATATCATCCCTTAATCAGTAGGGTTGGCATGAGGTCCAATAGGAGAGTAAAGAGAGCAATTATGAAGGGGCTCCCATTATTGGGAGAGTGAATCTTGCAGATGGATGATGTATCCTACCTGGAGAATTTTGTTTACAGGTCTTGCCCTCTTTCAGAGATTCTGACCTCCTCAGGAGAGGGAGGAGGCTTCCAGCAGTGACCACACCCAGGCCCCCCTCAGATTCTGCCCTCTGTAAACTTGTAGTTGGGAATCCAGGCTGGAGAGGTCATCCACAGTCCTGCTCAGCCAGGGGACCCATGAGAATTTCCTTCTTTTTATGGCTGAATAATATTCCATAGTATCTATATAACACAAGTTCTTCATCTATTCACCCATCGATGAACACTTAGGATGTTTACACATCCTGGCTATTATAAAGAATGCTGCAATGAACATGGGGAAGAATGTGTCTTTGCACAACCTCCATACTGTTTTACATAGTGGCTGCACTGATTTACATTCCCACCAACAGTGCATAAAGGTTTCCTTTTCTCCACGTTGTTGCCAATATTTGTTATTTGATTTTTTTTGTTTGTTTCTTTGTTTTATTAGGGTGACATTGATTAACAAAATCCAATAAATTTCAAGTGTACAACTCAACAGTAAGTCGTATGTATATTGTATTGTGTATTTGCCGCCTATAGTTAGATTTCTTTCCTTCACCACATATTTGACCCCTTTTACTCCTATCCACCTTCTCCCTTCCCCCCACCATCTGGTAATCACTAGTCTATTGTCCATGTCTGTGAGTCTCTGTTTCTCGGGTTCGTTTGTTGCTTTTAGATTTATAGCCCAAATATGCATGATATCATGTGGTTTTCAACTGTTTCTGTCTAGTTTATTTTGCTTAGCATGATTATCTCAAGATCCATCTATGTTGTTGCAAATGGCAGTATTTCATCTCTTCTTATGTCTGAGTAATAGTCCATTGCATATGTGTACCACATATCCTTTATCCAGTCATTTGTTATAGGACACTTCAGTATCTTCTATGTCTTGGCCACTGTGAATAATGCTGCTATGAACATCGGTGTGCAAAATCTTTTTGGTTATATATATTCAAGCTTTTGGGGTAAAAACCCAATAAAAGGATTGCTGGATCATATACTAGATTAATTCATAGTTTTGAGAAAAACTCCATAGTGTTTTCCCTAGTGGTTGTACCAATTTGCAGTCCCACCAGCACTATATTAGGGTTCATATCTCTCCACATTCTCTCCAAAACTTATAATTTGTCCTGTTGATAACAGCCTTTCTAACAGGTGTGAGATGGTATCTCATTGTGGTTTTGATTTGCACTGCTCTAATAGCTAGTAAAGTTGAGCATCCTTTCATATGTTTGTTGGTCATTTGTATGTCTTCTTGGGAGAAGTGTCTGTCCAGGTCCTCCGACAATTTTTAACTGGATTGTTTGTTTATTCATTGTTATTGTTATTGAGTTGTATGAGTTCTTTTTATATTTTGGATATTAGGCCCTTATCGGAGGCATTGCTTGCAAATATATTTTCTCATTTGGGTGGTTGTCTCTTTGCCTTGTTGACAGTTACTTTTGCTGTGCAGAAGGTTTTTAGTTTGATGTAGGTCCTATTCAGTTATTTTTGCTATTACTTCCCTTGCCTTTGTGGTCAAATTTATAAAATCCTAAATCCGAGGTCTATGACTTTAGCACCTATGTTTTCTTCTATGCAATTTATTGTGCCAGGTCTTATATTCAGGTCCTTACTTCATTTTGAGTTAATTTTGGTATGTGATGATAGACAACAGTCTAGACTCATTCTTTTGCAGGTGGCTTTCCAGTTTTCCCAGCATCATTTATTGAAGAGTCTTTCCTTTCTCCACTGTATGTTTTTAGTTTTTTTGTTGAAAATTATTTGTCCAAGCAAATGGTGGTTTACTTCCAGATTCTCAATTCTGTTCCACTGGTTTGTGTGTCTGTTTTTCAGCCAAAACCATGCCACTTGTTTATTGTCATGTGGTAGTATAATTTGAAGTCGGGCACAGTGATGCCTCCAGTCTCGTTCTTTTTTCTCAGGATAGTTTTGGAAGTTCTGGATCTTCTGTGCTAATATACAAATCTGATGATTTTTTGTTCTATTTCTTTAAAAAATGCTGATGGGATTTTTGATGAGGATTGCATTAAATCTGTATAATGCTTTAGGTAATAAGGTCATTTTAACTATGTTGATTCTTCCAATCCAAGAACATGGAATATCTTTTCATATCTTTCTATCCTATTTAATTTCTTTTAATAGAGTCTCATAGTTTTCATTATATAGGTCCTTCACACATTTCGTTAGGTTTGTTCCTAAGCATTTTATTTTTTTGTTTCAATTGCAAAAATTTTTTTTCATTTCTTCTTCTGACAGTTCATTATTAGAGTACAAGAATGCAATGGATTTTTTAACATTAATTTTGTATATGGAAACTGCTGTATTTGTTTATTATTTCTAGTAGTATTCTTGTGGAGTCTATGGTTTTCTATATAGAGAATCATGTCATCTGCAGATAGTGACAGTTTGACTACTTCATTTCCTATGAAAACCTTTAATTTCTTTCTCTTGCCTGATTGCACTTGCTATGCTCTCCAATATTCTGTTGAATAACAGTGGTAATAGTGGACAGCCTTGTCTTGTTCCTGATCTTAGAGGAATTTTTTTAGTTTTTCACCATTAAGTATAATGTTGGCTGAGGGTTTTTCATTCATGGTGTTTATTATGTTGAGTTACTTTCTTTCTGTACCTATTTTATTAAGTGTTTTGATCATAAATGGATGCTATATCTTGTCAAAGGGCTTTTTCTGCATCTGCTGATATGATCATATGATTCTTATTCTTTATTTTGTTTATGTAGTGTATCACATTAATTGATTTGTGTATGTCGAAACATCCCTTTACCCCTGAGATGAAACCTACTTGATCATGGTATTTAATCTTTTTTATATGTTGTTGCATTCAGTTTGCTAGTATCTCATTTAGGATTTTTGTGTCTGTGTTCATGAGAGATATTGGTGTGTGTGTGTGTGTGTGTGTGTGTGTGTGTGTGTGTGTGTGTGTTTGTGTGTGTGTGTGATATCTTTACCAGGTTTTGGTATCAGGGTAATATTGGCCTCATAAAATGAGTTTTGAAGTATTGCCTCCTTTTCAATTTTTTGGAAGAGTTTGAGAAGTGTAGGTAGTAAATCTCCTTTGAATGTTTGGTAGAATTCACTGATGAAGCCATCTGGTCCTGTACTTTTACTTTTTGGTAGGTTTTTGATGATTGTTTCAATTCCCATTCTGCTGATCGGTCTATTTAAATTTTCTAGTTCTTGATTCAGTCTAGGAAGGTTGTATCTTTCCTAGTACTTGTCCATTTCTTCTAGGTTTTTAAATTTGGGGTTATATACTTTTTCATAGGATTCTTGTATGATCCTTTGTATTTCTGTGGTGTCTCTTTCACTCTGATTTTGTTTATTTGTGTCCTTTCTTTCTTTTTTTTTTTTCTTTCATAAGTCAGGCCAGGGTTTTGTCAATTTTATTAACCTTCTCAAATAACCAGTTCTTTGTTACATTTATATTTCTGTTGCTTTTTGTTTTCAATTTTATTTAGTTCTGCTCTAATTTTAATTACATCCTTCTTTCTGTTGACTTTGGGCTTCATTTGTTCTTTTTCTAGTTTTTTAAGATGAAGTGTTAGGTTGTTTATTTGGGCTCATTTTTATTTTTTGGAATAGACCTGTAATGATATGAACTTTCCTCATATTACCGCTTTTGCCATGTCCCAAAAGTTTTGATATGTCATACTTCGGTAGCATGTTGTTTAATCTCCATGTGTTTGTGATTCTTCTGGCTTTCCATTTACAGTTGACCTGCAGCTTCAAAGCATTACCATCAGAGAATATGGTTGGTATGATTTCAGCCCTCTTATATTTGTTCAGGCTATCTCTGTATCCCAGTTTGTGGTCAATCCTTGAGAATGTTCCATGTGCTCTAGAGAAGAATATATAAGCAACTGTTTGGGTATGAAAGACTATTTAAACATTAATTATGTCCAGTTGGTCTAATGTGTCATTTAAGGATGTTATTTCCTAATTGATTTTCTGTTTGGATGATCTGTCCATATCCAACAGTGGGGTATTTAGGTCCCCTACTATGATAGTGTTTTGGTCTGTTTCTCTCTTTAGTTCTGTTAGTAATTGCTTTATATATTTTGGGGTTCCCTGATTGGGAGCATAGATATTAATAAGTGTTAAGTGTTCTTGGTATATAATTTCCTTTATCATTATGAAGTGTCCCTCAGTATCCTTCTTTACCTTTTTTTTATCTTGAAGTCTATTTCGTCTGATTTAGTACTACTACTAGTCCTACTTTTCTGTGAATGCTATTTGCTCGGATTATCATTTTCCACCCTTTCACTTTGAGTCTATATTTGTCTTTAGAACTGAGATGTGTTTCCTGAAGGCCACATATGTTTGGGTTTTGTTTTGTTATTCATTCTGTAACTCTGTGCCTTTTTATTGGCAAGTTCAGTCCATTTATATTTAGGGTAATTATTGAAATATAAGGTTTTCTGATATCCATTTTATCTTTTGCTTTCTGGTAGCTTGGTGTTTCCATTGTTATTTTGTCCTTGTATTTCTGTCTGTTATTTTAATTTGGTTGGGTTTTGCAGAATTTCCCTGTGATCCTTTTGTTTTACGTTATGTACCTCAGTTCTGGATGTTTTGTCTGTCGTTACTATGAAGAATATGTAAAGGATAGTTATATATATATATACTATAGTCCATTTTCTTCTGTGTGTGCCTTATCTCCATTTGAGAATTTGGATCTTTGAATCCTCCTCTTTCCAGTCATTGTTGTCTCAAATTGCCCCTATGTATGCTGAATGTTCATTTCTAACTTGCCATAGCCATTCCCTTCTTATTTTTACCCTTTACTTTATAAAGGTCACATTATCTTGGTTCTGTGTGCCTGCTAGTCATCTTACTCATAGTTAGGTGTTTGTTTTTGTTTTTGTTTTATTGTTGTTGTTGTTTTTTCATTTTGTTTCAGGTGGGCTGACCCCTTTCAACATTTCCTGTAATGCAGGCCTGATCGTGGAGAATTCCCTCAACTTTCATATGTCTATAAAGGTCTTTATTTCTCCATCATAGCTAAAAGAGAGCTTTGCCGGATACATTATTCTTGGCTGGTAATTTCTTTCATTTAGTAGTTTGAGTATTTGGTTCCACTCCTTTCTTGTAAGGTTTGTTCTGAGAAGTCCAGAGATAGGGTTTCTTTTATAGGTTAATGTCTTCTTTTCCCTCGGTGCCTTGGAATTCTTTCTTTGTTATATATTTTTGATAGTTTTAATATAATGTGTCTTGGAGAAAGTCTTTCTGGGTTGAGGTAATTAGGTGTTCTCTTAGCTTCTTGGATTTGAAGCTCCAGCTCATTCCTTGGATTTTGGAAATTCTCATCAACTCTTTTTCTGAATATGCTCTCTGATCCCTTCTCCTTCTCTTCTTCTGGTATACCCATTCATTAGTTGCCTTTCCTGATGATGTCAGGCAGTTTTTGCATTTCTCTTTCATTATTTTTCATTGTTCGTTCTCTTCTTCTTAATTATTTCCTGATTTCTGTCTTTGATATCACTAATTCTTTCCTCCATCTTGTCAGCTCTATTTCCTAAGCTTGCTGTTTCACTCTTCATCTCTTTTAGTGTTGTCTTCATCTCCAGCAGTTTTATTTGGTTCTTTTTAGGGTTTCAGACTCTTTGCTAAAAAACTCATTTTTCTTGTCTATTTATTTCTCATTTCTTGGAATTGTTGATCTGAATTATTTCACATCTCATTCAGTTTTTTTTTTTTCCCAGAAATGCAACCCTGAAATCTCTGTCATTTAAATCACATATTTCTATGTTTTTAAGCTTATTTTATGGAGATTTTAGTCTTTCTAAACTGTCTCATCACCCCTCATCACTCTGGTTGTTCATGGTATTTGGTGGACTGTTTCTCCACCTGGGCATTACTGGGAGTGTATTCAGCTTTTTTTTTTTTTTTCCCCAGAAAGATTTATTATGTAGAGATCTGTCTTTAGCCTGTTGATAAGAAGGTGTTTTTTCTTTTGGTTTCCAGTAGTTGGCGGCCGAGCCTATTGGATCTCTTCTTTGAGGGTAATAATGCCTTTTTTTTTTCTCTCCGATAAATTAACTATTCAAGTCATGATCAACTACCCTGGGTCCCAGCTCCTCTCTGTGGTACCAACGGTGTTTTTTTATGTTGTTATTTTGGTACTGTTTGCGCAAATTCCCCTGGTGCTCTGCGGTGCTAGGTCTGGGAGGATATGGGGTGGAGAGAGGGCACCCTCCGTGTCAGTGAGTGGGGGTTGCTGGTGGTCTCTGTGTCTCAGCCTCCTGCTTTGCAACCATGGCTACTACGACACAGCTGTTTCCCCTTCACACTTAGTTCCTGCTCCACTTTCTGCCCTCATCCCTGGGCTCCCGTGCATAGAACACACTGATCCCTCAGGCAGAGCTGTTCAGGGAACTGGTCTCAAATTTTCTCCTCCCCCTCCTGCAGGGAGTTTCAGCTGTGTGAGGCAGCTTCTTTTTTCCTTCTAGTCTACCCCGCAGACTCCAGTGGTTCTGACCTCTGGAAGCTTTTATGCTCAGATCAGGCACTCAGACGTGCTTGTGTGCAGATTGAGTGTTATTTGTTGAATTTTAGATATTCAGCTTATTGTTATTTCAATGGAGTGACATCCCTTGCTCTGCCATCCATCTGCAAGTTGACTCTCTTTTATTCTTAATGATAGCCATTCTAACAGGTGTGAGGTGATATTTCATTGTGGTTTTGATTTGCATTTTCCCGATGGTTAATTTCATTGAGCATCTTTTCATGTGCCTGTGCCCTTTGTACATCTTATTTGGAAAAATGTCTTTTCAGATCCTCTGCCCATTTTTTAATCGGATTGCCCAGGTTCTTTTGAGTTGTATGAGTTCTTTATATATTTTGTATGTTAGCCATTTATCACATATGTGATTTGCAAATATTTTCTCCCATTGGTAGGTTACCTTTCATTTTGTTGATGGTTTCCTTGCTCTGCAAAGCTTTTTCATTTTATGTAGTGCCACTCGTTTATTTATTTCATTTATTTATTTATTTTTTTGCCTTCACTTTTGGTGTCAAAGGAGTTCAACCTTTCCGGAGGCCTTTGAGCTTTATGAATCTTGATGTTCATTTCTCTCACTACATCTGGAAAATGTCTTGCCTTTTTACTTTCAATATCCTTCCTGTCCATTTTTCTTCTTCTTTCTCTTCTTCTTAGATTCCCATAATACATTTATTCTTTCTTTGGCAGTATCTTATAAGTTCCATGGGCTTTCTTTATTCTTTCTCATTCTTTTTTTTTTTTTTTTGTTCCTCAGTGGTAATTTTATATAACTTAGTTTTGTGTTCATTGATCCTTTTTTATTCTTGGTGAAGTCTGTTGTTGAAGCTCTGTTGAATTCTTCAGTACAGTCATTGTATTCAGTTCTAGGTTTTCTGTTTTTTGCCATATGTCTCATTTTGTTCATGGAGCATTTCCCTATTTTCATTTAGGTGTCTGTTTATTCTTTTTCACTTAACTTCTTTAAGAGAATTATTCTGAATTCATTGTCAGGCAGTTTGTAGATCTCCATTTCTTTAGGTTCTTCTATTGAAACTTTATTGGTTTCCTGGCTGGTGTCATGTTTGTCTGATTCTTTGCGATCTTTGATTCTTTTTGTTGGTATCTGCACATTTGAGTAAGCATTCTCTTCTTCCAGACTTCATAGACTTGTTTCACCAGTCAGCACACCTTGGGTTTATGGATAGGTCAGCTGATAGCATCCTTCGATATGCAGGGCTTCCTATTGGTGTCTCTCTTTGGGCAAGGACACTGCCTGTGTTCTCAGGCTGAGGGGAGTGACACTGGCTCAACTCCACATTTGGGTGACCTTGCTAGCTAGGCTCTGTGCAAGGCCACTCATTTATTTCCCTGTGCAGGGGTTTCTGCTCGTTCTGCTACTCAGTCAGATGGGGCCACTAAATGTTCTATGCAGTAACCTCTGAGTCAGTCAAGGTCCCTGGATGAATTCTTTGATTGGGTAGGGCTATGGGCTTGGCTCTGCAGTTGGTCCTGTTTGGGTGGGTTCTTAGACTGTGATCACCAATCAGGTGGTGCTGTTGGCTGGACTCTTTTTAGGTGAGGCCACAGGAAAGGCTTCATGGTCAGACAAGGACTCAAGCTGTACTCTGCAAACAGGCAGACTATACTCCAAAGCTGGATAGGCCATAGGCTGGGCTTAGTGATCAGGTATGCTGCTGGCTGTGCACCACAATTTGGCAAGCTTGCCAGCTGGGCTCTTTGGCTAGGAGGGGCCTCCAGCTGTATTTCACAGGTGGGAGGGGCTAGAGACAATGTTCCGCAGTTGGGCAGGATCACCATCCAGACTTCCTACTTTGACAGGGTCACAGGCTCTGTTCAGCAATCAGCCAAGTCTGTAGGCTTGGCTCTGTCACCTAGCCCCTTGGCTACACAGAGCCAGAGGCTATACTTTTCTGTTTGGCATGACTGCTGGCTTGGCTCCTTGCCCAAACATGGCCTTAGGATTGGCTCCATGGCTGCCCAGGTTCTCTGATTAGGCTTCTTGATTGAGCAGGATTAGGGGCTATGTTCAGCAGCAGGGAGGGCTTTGAATTTGTTTTCCCACCCATGTGAGTCTGCAAAACAAGCTCCATGGCCAGTTCAACTTGCTGGCTAGTGACCTGAAACAGGCAGATCTGCCCACTGGGATCCCCAGCCAGTTATGGCTACTGGCTCAACTCTGCAAGTGGACAGAACTATTGGCTAAGCTCTCTGCTTGGGCATTCCTGCAAGCATGGCTGTAGGATGGGCTAAACAGCTACCTCGGTTCTCTAGTCAGGTTTATTACATATAATGTTCTAGTCAATCAAGTGTGTGTGCTATCCACCTTACATTTAGCACCTGGGTCAACTAAATTGGTTATTGTTTCAGCCCACCATTTCTCACACATTTATGTGAGATAAGTCTCTGGATTTTGTTTGATGTCATCAGTGGTTAGGAGAAATAGGCTCATCTTGATAAGTGAAGTTTACAGGGGAGCTAGGCTAAGGGAAAGTTATTATGCTGTGTGTACTAAAATCAGGTTGGTGGAAGCAAGCCCAACATGTGGTTAAAGGTGCCATATTATGTATTTCTGTGGCTAAAGCTATATGCAGGTTTGATTTGGTGGGTAATTGTAAGTTCTTCCTTTTTCAGATTGGTATACATTGGTGTTTTGGTTTCTTGCCAGTTGTCAGTGGTAAATAATATTGGTGTGTTTCCATGATTGTGAAATAAGCTTTTTAGGTACTCTCAGAGGTTTTGTTTAGTTGTTAATTTAGTTACACATCAAATCAGATCCTGAACTATTAGGGATTCAAATATGGGATCCTCACAGGTGGGGTACATTATTTCAAAAGTAGACATCAATTATATTATACATTTAGCCTATTTCTCTCCCTATTTATCACAACGTTGCTGTGTTTCAGTGAGGGACCACCTGCTCCAGTGCTTCTATACTAAGGGAAACTTTTCCAGGACAACCATTTGTATAGTTTTAACAGTTGTTTGGCAGCCCCTTGGGAGAGAATAATGTTACGAAACCAATAAATTTCTCCCTGGGTTAACTTTGCTACTAGGCTTCTCATTATTTCTGTCTTCCATAAGGTGAAAGCTATATATTTTTAGGAGCCCCCCAGAAGAGATTTTCGACTGTCAATTTCCTTCAAATATTTCCCAAGTCTTTATTAACAGTGACTTTTGTAGGCCCAGCAACTTTTATAATAGCTGTAAACAAGTAGTTGTCAATTTGGGTAGAGACTCTCATATAGGTAGCGGTTAGATTTCCCCATAGGGTCAAATACGTTTTCCGTAAGACTTCTCTTTGCAATAACACCTAAGAATTATGATTATTTAGTATGGGCATCCAGCATTGCATTTTTGTTATGTAAAATTTGCAGTTGGTATTGTGGGAAGGTTAGGTTAGAGAAGAATTTCCAAGCTGATAGTAATCCCTGATTTAAAAAAAGAAAAAATAGGCGTTGGCCTAGGCGATATTATGTAGTTTATATTGTCTTATATTAATTAGTGGTCAGGAACTAAGTCCATGGTAAGAGCCCTTGGCCATATGATCAGTGCAATTTCTCTTTGCTTCAGTAAATGGGATTTATGTTGGAGGGAGAAAGAGATCATTATAATTAATAGGAAAAGAGACCAGTAGCTAAAAGGTGTGCATTATTGGCAGAGTTTTACATTTATTCTCATGGCAGGGATTAGTAAAAGCTATAATTTTCTCTCTGTAATACCATAGAGTTTATTGGTATTGGCTCTGGATTACAACATCTTTTATTTGACTGTAACAGTCATGAGCATTCTGATTGTAATATGGGTGCATACTATTTCTGGGCATTCCTTAAATGAGACTCAATAGGTGACACATTGTTCTGTTTGTTTGGCCTTACTTAATGGTCAGTTTCATCTGATTTGAAGTTAAAGTTGTCACATAGAGCTTAGAAGGCATTTATAAGTCACAAGTGATATCTTAAAGTCTGGTTTAACCACAATGAGTATTGTTAGTAGTAGTAGAGATGGGAGAAGGATGTTTGTGGTCGTGTTAGTAGGATTGATCAACCCAAACAGCCAACAGCATGGTCCCCAATCTGGCCCACATTGTGTATTTTCCTGTGGTGTGCATGTGGCATGTTGTTTCCAGACATACCTTATCAACCATTGAATGGTCAGTGGTCCACGTAAGGTCCTCTCAGGACTGACGGGGAAGTAGCTAGGCTCTGAATTTTTCTGAGAGAAAAGGGAAAGGTGAAAGCACCAGGTGGATATTACTGTGCTGTAGATGACAATATCAAGGCTCCCATGTCTGAGAAAATTGGTAATTGGGTTATGTCTTATGTAAGTCTTTATACCAGTGAGGGTTGTGGTGTCTTAGTTTGTTGTGGATTTCAGTATGGTGTAATTATGCCATAGGTGGTGGATTTAATGTAATCAAGAGTATGAGCAGTATATTTGACACTTGGAGGACCATTGCCCTCCATGGTCCTTTAGTAGCTCTTGTTTTAAAAGCCCATTATGTCTTTCTATGATATCTGCTCTCTTAGGACAATAAGAGTAGGTGAAAACCCAGGCAATATCATTGTACAATATCCATTGTTGTATTTGCTTTGTGGTGAAGTAGGAACCTTGATCTGACTATGTAATTGTGGAACTTAAAAAGGCCATAAAAGCTTTTTTGTTAGCTCCTCAATAACATCAGCATGTTACCCTCGCATATGTAAGCCAACAGAAGGCCTGTGCAGGTATCTACTGTTGTTAAGGCATATTTAGTGGCTCTATCTACTGCAGGGGGAGGCCCGGCAAAATTGATTTGCCAGTTCTGATGTGGTCCTTCTTTATAAATTTTTCCTCTAGTGCAGTAGGCCCAGTGTCTAGATTTCATAGAGTACAGTCCCTACTGGCTTTGTTTAAATGTCTCTCTACTGGTTTGACTCTTCTATAACAATCTAGTTTTACAACCTCATGATGGCCAAATGCCTTGCCCTCTGGTATGCTTACCAATAGAAATGATAAGGTAGCTCATCCCAAAGTTTTCAGCACTCTCCCTCCTTTAAGAGGTTTGCCTGATTTGGTTAATCTACACTGGCATTATGGTGTGCCTCCTATGTGTCTTGTTTGGTATGAGCCGAGGTATGGTGCACCAGGATGCACAGACTGGGAGCCAGTGTAGTGACATTTTTTCCCCTGTATCTCTTTACCTCAGATGTCTCAGCCTTGTATTTTCCAACCTTGATTTTGCTGAAGTCCTGACCAAGTAGTTAGCTAACTAGCCACCATCCAGGTATCAGTGAAAGTGTGAATCTTAGTAAAATATTTGTCAAGGACATGCTCTATTACTAGGAGTATTGCATGCAGCTCAGCCCATTGGGTATTTTGGTCTATTCCTTATGGAAATTGAAGTGTTTGAATAAGAGTGAGTTGAATTGTCAAACTCCCTTATATTCTCTGTTCACTCCATCAGTAAAGAAATAGTATTGCTTTTCTTGTTATGTGAGTACTGACCATCCCCACTTCGGTCCACACTGAGCAAGACCCAGAGACATTTTTCTAGGGTTTTGACAAGTTAATTTCAGTAGCAAGGTATGTGGCTATTTCTTCATTGTGTTGTGATACTTCAGGAGAGCTGGGTTTAGCTTGATCTTTTAGATACCATTTCTATTTTAATTAGGAGGCTTGTGATGCTTATCTAGTTTTACAGAGACCTTTTCCCATTATCCAGGACATGATAGGAATCATGGTCTGTAGAATAATTGGCCAGAGGTCAAGGCATTTGGCCATCATGGCGCTTCACATATGATAAGTACCCCATATACCACCAGGAGTTTTCTCTCTAGTGGTGAGAACTTTTGAGCTGAGTCGGGGAGTTGCTTACACTAAAAACCCATGGATAGGCATTTATCCGTCCATTTGGTCAAGAGGCTCTAGTTAGAGAATTCTGAGGTGTCAGAAACTTCAAATTGTAAGGCCTACCCTTAGAGCACTAGTGGGAGAGCCAAAGTAATAACCACCTTTAGTTTGTCTAGTACCTGTTATTTCTTATTTCCTCACTGAAAAGTAGATTTACAGATGACTTGTTAGATGGGGGCCAGCAAATATTGGAGATGAGGAAAGCATCGGTGCCAGGATCCAAACATTCCTATCAAATGTAGGAGGTTGAAGTTCTAGGAGCTTGTCTTTTACCAGATTGGAAATACCAGTGCACCCTTCTCAGTTCCAAATGTAGCCCCCAAATTTAACAGATTGAAAGAAGTCTTGTACCTTATGCAAGGCATTTGCCCATCCTTTCTCAGTGGTGTTTGCTCACAGTTGTGATGGCCTATGAGGCAATCTTAGTCAATTCCACTGAGGAGGACGTCATCAATATAATGTCAAAACCAAGTTTCTAGTGGGATATATATAACAGGCATCTAGGTCCTGTCAGCAAACTGCATGTGTGATCACAGGGTTATTTACATATCTCATAGGCAACCAAGAAAAGATATACTTTTTAACCCTCAAAGGTAAAGGTAAAGGTTGTGGTTGGCTTCCCTGCAAAATTTTTACTGAATCGAAAGAATGTATTAGTCAAGTCTGTAACTCCAGACAATTTACCTATTTGAATGTTCAGGTGAAAATATCCGGGAGAGGTGCTCTCATAAAGGGAACAGCCTTGCTCAACTTTTCAAAGTCTATAGTTAGCCTCCACTTACTAGTAGTAACTTTATAGCACAGGTCATACCAGAGAATTGAAAAGTGAGAGAGTAGGATTCAGTACCCCTTTCTTTAACTAAATCAGCTTTGATAGGCCACAATCCTTCAGTGTCGTGTCTTAGCCAATACTGTGCTATATTTGCCACCTGCAATGGTAAGGGAGGGTTGACTGGTTTCCACCACGCGGTGTCCGCCAATGGCATAAAAGCCTTAAGCTTGCTCCATGAGGTACTTGCTGACTGAAGGAATCTATTCCAAAAATGGAGAAAGGGATGGTCTTGGTGTGCAGGAGAGTGTTCTAACCAGGACAGAAGCATCTTTTTGCAGAACTGAGCCAATTTGAACAGTTATAGTTAAGTGAGTAATTACTCCTTTATTTAATCTTCTTTCCAAGTTGGTCACCTCCTGGGGGGGGTAGAGGGTGGGGGTATGTAGGGATCCCTTAAAAGCATAAGTGTGATTCCTTGGATTAGGGAGATTTTGGCAACCATATTCAACAGAGCTAGCTTATGGTGTTTAGTTTTCGGAGCCTAAACTATAGTTAATATGGTAAAAGGGTGATTTTCTACTAGAAGTGGCCAGCTTCTGGAACCACCCCTTCTGTGACTGTCAGGTCCCCATGTGGGGATGGGTACTTGCCACTGGAGATCAGGGGTAGGTTTCAAAGGGGAGGCTGTCTTAGAAGGTGATACCTGCTGAGGATTATAATGTAACACTAGTAAATACTGTAATTGCTCTACCAGTTTACCAGAAATCATTCAATTTGAATTCCTCTTGTCTCTTATGATCCAGTGTGACCTCTCATTCATCTCACAATTCACACTTAAGTGGGGGCCTGGTTGTCTGTCCTTGAGGAGAGAAGCATCACTGTTAATAGCAATTTTTATTAAGGCCAGATGGGGTATTGCTTATAGAATTAGCAAACAACACAACTCTTACTTTGCCTTTCATGAATTCTATTAAATACAGGGCATCTATGACTTATTGAATTGTTTTAGCATTAGCTATCATGGTCCATAAAAAGGGCTTATACTTATCAGTACCCCTCACCCCCAGGAAACAACTAGGTAAACTCGGGACTCAATTCAGTCTCCTCTGTACTTGCCAAGTCATCATATTGCATGCCATACTGCATCCATCTGTTGCCTGATAAGCCCCAATGTGATGAAAGAGATCTTTGGCCTCAGCTAATATTTTCCGTTGACAGTCTGCCCAGGCTTTAATGAGGCCTAACATAGGATGGGCAGCCCTCCAAGCCATAAAAATACATATCAACAAGTTATATGTGGGCTGAGGTTGAAAGCCGCCTCTGTGGGTCATTCCCACCATTCATATGAATTGTGTGGGATCCTTTAGCAGGGACATCACTTTTCCATTCTGAACTATAGCAACCAATTGTTTAATTTCAGCCCCCTTTAGGAGAAGTTTTTTCTTCACCAGATCTATTCTATATAGCCAGGCAGCCCCCTTTTTTACTTGGTTCCAGGGTTAGGTCTTTAAGGAGAGTCTGGGCCTCAGGGCAAGAGAGAGAAAATGTATCATTCTCCAGTTGAGAATCACCTCCTCCTTCTTGGTCCTCCCCTTTTGCTATAAATAAATAAATAAATTATATATATATATATAATTATATATATATATAATTTATATATATATAATTTATATATATATATAAATTATATATATATAATTTATTTATTTATTTATATTTATATAAATATATATATATATTTCAAATGTACAGTTCTATAACATATTATCTGTGTGTTCATCACCCAAAGTCAAATCTTCCATCACTATATATTTAATCCCCTTTACCCTTTCTACCTTCCCTTCTCCCACTCATAACACCATATTATGAGTTTCTCTGTTTTTGTTTGGCTTGCTTGTTTGTTGCTTTCAGTTTTATATCTCACATATGAGTGAAATCATATGGTTCTTGACTCCATCTGACTTATTTTGGTTAGCATATATTATATAAGTGGAACCATACATTCTCTGTCCCTTTGTGTCTAGCTTATCTCACTTAGTATAATGTCTTCAAGGTTAATCCATGTGGTAGTAGTGTGTGTCAAAATTCCTCCCTTTTTAAGGGTAATATTTCATTGATTATATATACTATATTTTGTTTATCCATTCATTTGTTCATGGAAACTTGAATAACTTCTACCTTTTAGATCTTGTAAATAATCCTGCTATGAACATTGATGTAACAATATTTTTGAGGCCCTACTTTAGAACTATTTTAGATATACAGTTGACCCTGAAAAACATGGGTTTGAACTACGAGAGTCCACTTATATGTGGATTGTTTTCAATAAATACCTTTTATGAACAGAAAATGTCTTTCCATTTATTTGTATCTTCTTTATTTCAGCAACATTTTATAGTTTTATGTGTACAAGCCTTTCCCTTTCTTGGTTAAGTTTATTCTTGAAGTAGTTTATACTTTGTCATGGTATTATAAATAGAATTATTTTTTTTTAATTTCCTTTTTGGTTGGGTAATGTTTATGTATAAAAACAGTAGATTTTTTTGAGGGGAAATGCTTTCATTCTTTTACCATTCATATATGGTCTGTATTATGTTGTGGTACTATCCTTCTATTCCTAGTAAGTTGAGTCTTTTTTTTTTTTCCTTATCATGAAAGGTGTTGAATTTTGTCAAACATTTTTTTCTGATGATCATGTGTTTTCCCCATCATTATGTTAATGTGATCTATTAAATTGATTTTGCACATTTTGAACCTTCTTGCATTCTAGGAATATATCCCACTTGGTCATGGTGTATAGTCCATATATTACACTGTTTGCTAGTATTTTGTTGAGAAATTTTGCATCGATATTCATAAGAGATATGAATATTTAGTTTCCTTATAGTGTGTTTGTCTGGATTTGATATAGTAGTAATGATGGCCTCATGGAATAAATTCAGAAATTTTCTCTTTTCATTTTTTGGTAGAGCTTCCCCTCTTTTCAGTAGTAGGATTAAGTCATGTCTGTGTGTCTGTCTGTGGAGCCTCTGACTGACTGCTCTGTTTCTACCTCCTGTTGCAGCTTTTTTTCTTTTCTCTGTAAGCAAGTCTCTTTATTTCATAATTTAGATAGAGTGAGCCTTTTGAAAGCTAGACAATCAACAAACAACAAAAAAATTATATATGCTGTCTCTGTGTTTAATAATGGTATGCATCTGATTACTAGTGATGTCAGAAACGGCGGAGTGAGAGATGTCCCCACATCTCTCCCCTTGAAACAATAAGCAGAACATAGAAACTCAACAAAAACACCCAACCTGCACACAAGCATGTGAGGGATCTGTGAATAAGAATTGCTACAGGTCAGGACCCTGTGAGTTGGGCGGTAGACTGGGAGAAATAAAGAAACTGCCTCTCACAGCTGGCGCTCCCTGCAGGAGAAGGGAGAGGAAAGAAAGTGTGGCATGTTCCCTGAACAGCCCTGCCTGAGAGAGCTGTTAGCTCGAAGCAGCAGCAGTGCCCAGAGATCAGGGCAGAAAGCAGAAAAGTGGGAATGGCAGAGAACTAGAGACGGCAGAGAAGCAACAGTAGATTAATACCACCTTCAGTTGCAAAACGTGAGGCTGAGCAGCAACCCCCATCCCCTAACCTAGATGGCACCTCTCACCATATCCTCCAAGACCAAACACTGGGAAGCGCCATGGGAATCTGAGCAAACACTACTGAAACTGTTGCTAACATTGACAAGGACTGAGACTGGGGTAGCGAGCATAATTGATATTTATTAGAAAAAGAAAAAGACATTATTAAGACTTTATATAAAGCAGGGATCTAAGAGGATTAGACGCCACCTACTGAAAACCAAAGAAAAACGCCATCTTAGCAACAAGATAAAGAGAGAACTTTATATAATGAAACTTCTTTCTGGAAAAAAAAAATAGCAGAATACACTTCCATTAATGCCCAGGAAGAGAAATAGTCCATTAAACACAATGAACAACCAAAGTGACAAGGCAGCTCAGAAAGAAAGAGAAAAATCTCTAGAAAATAAGATTAAAGACATAGAAATATGTGACTTAAATGACAGAGAATTCAAGTTGGTGCTTCTGAAAATATTCAGTGAGATCCAAAATAATTCATATCAAAAATTCCAATAATTGAAAAAACAACTATATCAGTACAATGCATTTTTTTTTAGCAAGGAGATTGAAACCCTTAAAAAGAACCAAATAGAATGTCTAGAGATGAAAAATACTCTAAAAGATATGAAGAATGAAATAGCAAGCTTGGGCAATGGACTTGACCAAATGGAGGAAAGGATCACAGATATCGAAGACAGATCTAGAAATAAACCAGACGGAAGAAGACAGAAACTGAAGAATTAAAAATAATGAAAGAAAAATACAGGAGCTACCTAATACTATCAGGAGAGAAATATAAGAATAATGGGTATTCTTGAAGGGGAGGAAAAGGAGCAGGGATTAGAAAGCATTTTCAGACAAATGGTTGACAAGAAATTCCCAAACCTAAGGAATGAGCTGGAGCTTGGAATTCAAGAAGTCAACAGAACACACAATTATACCAACCCAAAAAGGCCTTCTCAAAGACACATTATATTAAAATTATTAAAAATTAAGGACAAAGAATTCTCAGAGCAGCCAGGGAAAAGAAGATGGTAACCTATAAAGGAAAACCCATTATGTTATTGTCAGACTCTCAGCGCAAACCTTACAAGCCAGAAAAGAGTGAAACCAAACATTCAAACTATTAAATGAAAAGAACTACCAGTCAAGAATAATGTATCCGTCAAAGCTCTCCTTTAGATATGAAGGAGAAATAAAGACCTTTCTAGACATACAGAAATTGAGGGAATTCTTTACTATGAGGCCTACATTACAGGAAATAATGAAAAAGGTCAGCTAACCTAAAATGAAATGACAAAAATAATTACATGACTATGAGTAAAATGACTAGCAGGCAGATAGAAGCAGAGGAGTGCAACCCTTATTAAGAACAGGGCACTATAAGCTTAAACAATAAGAAGAGATTTGCTTTGCAAGAGAGTAATAAACGTTCAGCATACATAGGGACAAACTGAGACAATAACAGAAAATGGGAGGATTCTAAGATCCAAATTCACAAAGTGGAATGGAGATAAGGCACACGCAGAAGAAAATGAACAACTGTATATATATACATATATATATACGCATATATATATGTATATATATATGTGTGTATATATACACACATATATATACACACATACATATACACATATATATACACACATACATACATACATATATACACACACATACATATATATACATATATATGCACACATACATATACATACATACATATATACACACACACACACACACACACACACACACATACATACATACATATAACTATCCTTTACATATTGGTAATGATAACCACACACCAAAGCTTCAGAACTGAAGTATATGACATAAAGCAAGAAGAATCAGAGAGAAAACCCACAAAAGCCAACCAAAATAAAACAGAAACACAAAGACAAGGAAATAATGGAAACACCAAGCTACCAGAAAGCAAAAGATAAAATGGCTATAGGAAAACCTTATATATCAACAATCACACTAAATGTAAATGGACTTAACTCACCAATTTAAAGGACAGAGTTGCAGATTGGATCAAACAACAAAAACCAAACATATGCTGCCTCCAGGAGACACACCTTAGTTCTAGAGATAAATATAGACTCAAAGTGAAAAGGTGTAAAATGATAATCCGAGCAAATGCATTCAGAGAAAAGCAGGGGTAGCAGTACTAGTATCAGACAAAATAGACTTCAAAATAAAAATAGTAAAGAAAGATAGAGGGACACTTCATAATGATAAAGGGAATCCTGTACCAACAACACATAGCATCTATTAATATCTATGTTCCCAATCAGGGAACCCCAAAATATATAAAGCAATTACTAATATCACTAAAGGGAGAAACAGACCAAAACACTATCATAGTAGGGGACCTAAATACCCCACTGTTGGATATGGACAGATCATCCAAACAGAAGATCGATTAGGAAATAACATCCTTATATGATGCATTAGAGCAACTGGACATATTTGACATTTACAGAGCCTTCCATCCCAAAACAGCTGTTTACACATTCTTCTCTAGTGCACATGAAATATTCTCAAGGATTGACCACATAATGGGACACAGAGATACTCTCAACAAAAGAGGGTTGAAATCAACCATATTCTCTGATCGTAATATCTTGTAGCTAGAGATCAACTGTAAAAAAAAAATGAGAAGGACCACAAATACATGGAGACTGAACAACATCCTATTGAAGAATGACTGGGTCAGAGAAAAAAGAAAAAGAGAGATCAAGAGATACATAGAAATGAATGAAAATGATAGTACAGCATATCAAAACTTTTGTGATGTGGCAAAACAAGTACTAAGAGGTAAGTTCATATCATTACAGGCCTTCTCAAAACACAAGAACGAGCCCAAATAAGCAACCTCATGCTTCATCTTAAAAAAACTAGAAAAAGAACAAATGAAGCCCAAAGTCAGCAGAAAGAAGGATGTAATCAAAATTAGAGCAGAACTAAATAAAATTGAAACAAAAAGCAATAGAAATATAAATGTAACAAAGAGCTGGTTCTTTGAGAAGGTTAATAAAATTGACAAAACCTTGGCCTGACTCACTAAAGAAAAAAAGAAAGGACACAAATAAAATCAGAGTGAAAAGGGGGAAATTAACAGACACCACAGAAATACAAAGGGTCATACAAGAATATTTTGGAAAAGTATATAACACCAAATTTAAAAACCTAGAAGAAATAGACAAGTATTTAGAAAGATACAACCTTCCTAGACTGAATCAGGAAGAACTGGAAAATCTAAATAGCCCGATCAGCTGTAGGGATATGTAAACAATCATCAGAAACCTACCAAAAAGTAAAAGTCTAGGACCTGGTGGCTTCACCAGTGAATTCTACCAAACATTCAAAGAAGATTTAATATCTGTTCTCCTCAAACTCTTCCAAAAAATCAAAGAGGAGGCAATACTTCCATACTCATTTAATGAGACCAATATTACCCTGCTAGCAAAACCTGGTAAAGATAATACAAAAAAAGAAAACTACAAACCAATACCTCATAAAGAGAGATGCAAAAATCTTAAATAAGTTACTAGAGAACCAAATACAGCAACATATTTAAAAGATTATATGTCACGGTCAAGTGGGCTTCATCCCATGGGCACAGGTATGGTTCAACATATGCAAATCGATTAAAGTGATACACCACATAAGTAAATTTAAAAAATAAGAATCATATGATCATATCAAAGATACAGAAAAAGCCTTCGACAAGATACAGCATCTATTTATGATCAAAACACTTAACAAAATTGGTGTAGAAGGAAATTGCCGTAATATAATAAAGGCCATATATGACAAACCCTCATCCAACATTATACTGAATGGTGAAAAACTAAGAACTTTATGTCTAAGTTCAAGAACAAGACAAGACTTCCCACTATTGCCACTGTTATTCAGTATAACATTAAAGGTACTTGCAAGTGCAGTCAGGCAAGAGAAAGATATAAAAGGCATCCAAATAGGAAATGAAGTAGTCAAACTGTCACAATTTGCAGATGACATGATTCTCTATATAGAAAACCCTAAAGACTCCACAAAAACACTACTAGAAACAATAAGCAAATACAGTAAAGTTTCTGGATACAAAATCAATGTTCAAAAATCCATAGCAGGGGAGTGAGAAAAACGACATAGATGATAGAGGCTCTGTTCATCCCTCTGGCAACCAAATCAAAGTTGTGACAGAAACACGGGGTAAATGGCAAGTAAAAATCTTCTGGGATCTAGATAAACAACTCAAACAACTAGGGAGAAACCTGAGAAATCACCCTGCCACGACAAAAGGTAGAATGGGGTGAGGATGCGGGCTGCCTGGTCCCAAGTGGCTGAGTGGGACACAGGCAGCGGCAGCCAGCATCTGCAGATGCCCCTTAAAGGAGCTATGTCCGTGAGCAGACTTTCATGGTGATGGACTTGCTCACTCTGAGCAACAGTGCTGGTTTGGCTGTGCGAGAGATACCAGGGAATTACAGGGGTACACTGAGTTGATTGGACTGAAGGCTGAGGCAAGATTCACTCTTTACAGATGTGCCGGCGATATGCATTGTTCCTCTGTTGAACCCTCCCCACTCCCAGTGTGCCGTCTTAGTGGAGATGTCATCAAACCAGATAACAGAAGTCGCACCACCCAGAGGATGCTATGAAACTCTGCTTCACCCAACTCCTGGCCCCATCCAAGCCGCATCCAGTTGTGTCCTTAGCAATTCCAGTGCTCCTTGCTGAGCCAACTCCAAGACTCACAATGGTAGCAGCTGACCTCAGTTTCTGGCCTGGCCTCTTGAGGTAACTATAAGCACAGCATCTGTGGATTGCTTGCTGATTCTTAACAGGTGGCCCCAGAGGGGTACAAGGCTGAGCTCAATTTGGCCTGCAGCTGAACTCTTCTCAGTACTGTGCCACTAGTCACCTGCTACACAAATCCACCCTAATAAGACCGGGAGACTTAGGAGCTTTGCTTAGTACATAGAAACAGACATAGAGAGGCAGCCAAAATTGGAAGACAAAGAAGCAGAAACCATGAGAGAACAGAACAGAAATCCAGGAATAATGGAGTCAAGCAATCTAACATGCAGAGTTCGAAACACTGATTATAAAGATGCTCAATGAACTTATGGGAAGTATAGATGAATTTATTGAGAACTTCAACAAAGAGATAAAAAAACATAAAATTTGAAATAGAAATTATAAAAAGGAACCAGTAGGATATGAAGAACACATTATCTGAGATGAGTAGAATATTAAAGGAATAAGCAAAGTGAATAAAGAAGGGGATAAAATGACCTATATAGAGGATGGGAAAACCAAGGACACTCAATTATCATAGCATGAAAAAAGCCTAGACTATAACAATAATGTAAGAAGTCTATGGAACACTATTAAAGGTAAAAATATCCATGTCATAGGTGTACCTGAAGGAAAACAATATGTTGAAGATCACTTGAAGAAATAATGATGGATAACATCCCTAACCTGGTGAAGGAAATAGACATAAAACCCCAGGAAGCTCAGAGAGCCCCCCAAAACAGGAACCCAAAGAAACCCACACCAAGACACATCATAATTAAAATTCCGAAAGTTAAATACAAAGAGAGAATCTTTAAAGCAGCAAGAGAAAAGCAGTTAGTTACCTTAAAGGGAATACCCATAAGTTGGCAGCTGATTTCTCAAATGAAACAGGACAGAAGAGCTTGACACAATATTCGATGTGATGAAAATCCATAATACTTTATACGTTAAAACTATTTTTTAGATTTGAAAGACAGATAAAGAGCTTCCCAGACAAAAATAAGCTAAAAGAACTTATCATCACCAAGCCAGGGACTTCTTTAAGAAGAAAAAACATGGATCAAAAACAGTAATAAAGAATGGTAATAACTACATTCCTATCAACAAGTTCCTCAAATGGAAGAGATATAAGTGCTCCAACCAAAAAATAGAGTGTCTGAATGAATTAGAAAACAAGACCCCTATATATGCTGCCTATAAGAGACTTATTTCAGATTAAAAGACACACACAGACTAAAAGAAAGGGGATGGAGAAAGATATTGCCTTGATGGACCTAGAGGGTATGATGCTGAATGAAATGGGAAGGATAGAGAAAGACAAATGACGCTTGATTTCACATACATGTGGAATCTAAAGAATAAAATCAAGAACAACAACAACAAATGTGGAAATAAACTGATAGATACAGAGAATAGTTAGAGGGATACCACTTGGGAGGGTGGTTAGGGGGACAAAAAAGCAGAGAGATTAAGAGTTACAAGTGGATAGCTGCAGAATTGACATGGGGATATAGATTGTAGTATGAGGAAGATAGTTGATGTAATAAATTTGTAAGGGGGAAGAGAGGTACTAGATTTAGTGTGGTGATAACTTTGTGAGTTATGTAGCTCTCTGGTCACTATGCTATACAACTGAAACAAGTATATTATTGTATGCCAACTATAATTGAAAAAAAAAGCTCATTGAATTTTACAGTGTAAATACAAGCAACTAATTGTCTATTATATTTCAATAAAGACAAAAAAAAAAATCCATACCGTTCCTATACTCTAATAACAAAGTGTCAGAAAAGGAAGTGGAAAAAATAATTCCTTTTGCAATTACAACAAAAAGAATAAAATACTGAGGAATAAATCTAACAAAACATGTGCAAGACCTATAATGAAAACTATAAAACCCTATTGAAAATAATTGAAAAAGATACAAAGAAATGGAAAGATAGTCCGTGTTCTTGGATTAGAAGAATCAACATAATTAAAATGACTTTATTACCTAAAGCATTTTACAGATTTAATGCAGTCCTCATCAAAATCCCAGTGGCATTTTTTAAAACAGAAGAAAAAAATCATTAGATTTGTATGGAAGCACAAAAGACCCCGAATTGCCAAATCTATCCTGAGAAAAAAGAACAAGGCTTGAGGCCTCACTCTTCCCGACTTCAAATTATACTACAAAACGACAATAATCAAAACTGCATGGTATTGGCAGAAAAACAGACACATGGACCAGTGGAATAGAATCAAGAGTCCAGAACTAAACCTGTATTTATATAGGCAAATAATTTTCAACAAAAGAGCTAAAAAACATACAGTGGAGAAAAGAAATCCTCTTCAAAAAATGGTGCTAGAAAAACTGGAAAGCCACCTGCAAAAGAATGAAACTAGGCCGTTGTCTATCACCACACACTAAAATGAACTCAAAATGGGTTAAAGACCTGAATATAAGACCAGAAACAATAAATTGCATAGAAGAAAACATAGGAACTAAACTCATGGACCTTGGACTTAAAGAGGATTTTATGAATTTAACCTCAGTGGCAAGTTGTGTAAAAGCAATAATGAATGAATAAGACTTCATCAAACTAAAAAGCTTCTGCACAGCAAAAGAAACTGTCAGCAAGGTAAAGAGACAACCATCCATATGGGAAAATACATTTGCAAGCAACACCGCTGATAATGTCCAAAATATACAAAGAACTCAACTCAATAATAACAACAAAAAACAAACAAACAAACAAATCTATTCGAAAAACGAGTACAGGACTGGAACGGACACTTCTCCCAAGAAGACATATAATTGGCCAACAAGCATATGAAAAGATGCTCAACATTGCTAGCTATTAGGTAAATGCAAATCAAAACCACAATGAAATACCATCTCACATCTGTTAGAATAGCTGTTATCAACAGGACAAGTAATAACAAATGTTGGCACGAATGTGGAGAAAAAGAAACTCATACACTGCTGGTGGGACTGCAAATTGGTACAGCCACTATGGAAAACACTATGGAGCTTCCTCAAAAAACTAAGACTTGATCTACCGTATGATCCAGCAATCCCTCTACTGGGTTTTACCCCAAAGTCTTGAAAACACATATCCAAAAAGATATTTGTACACCGATGTTCATAGCATCATTATTCACGGTGACCATTATGTGGAAGCAACTGAAGTGTCCTACAATAGATGATTTCATAAGAAGCTATGGTACCTATATAAAATGGAATATTACTCAGCCATCAGAAGAGATGAAATACTGCCATTTGTGACAACTTGGATGGACCTCAAGATAAACATGCTAAGTGAAATAAGTCAGACAGAAAAAGTTGAAAACCACATCATCACTTATATGTAGTATATAAACCTAAAAGCAACAAACGAACAAGACAAACAAAGGCTAATGGACATAGCCAATACACTAGTGATTACTAGAGAGTTGGGGGTAGGGGGCGGAGGTATGTAGATATGGTAAAACTGGTCAAATATGTGATGACAGAAAGAAATCTAACTATGGGCAGTGAACACAATGCTATATATATAATATTATATATGCCTTACTGTTGATTTGTACTCTTGAGAGTTACTAGATTTCATTAACCAATCTCACCATAATAATAAAAAAAAAATCGGAAGAGTTTGAAAAGGATTGGTGTCAATTCTTCTTTAAATGTGTTATAATTTACCATTGAGCCCACTGGTCCTGTGCTTTTCTTCATTGGGAGGTTTTTGATTAGATTCGGTATCTTTACTACATGTACAGTTGTTTCGATTATCTATTTCTTCATGATTCAGTCTTGGTAGCTTGTATGTTTTTCAATATTTATTCATTTTATATAGGTTATTGTTGGCATACAGTTGTTCATAGTATCTTGATATGATTATTTTTTAAATTTATTTATTTAAATTAGTTTTAAGTATACACTACATTAGTTAGACATCTATATAGTTCATAAAACTATCCTCCCAATTGCTCCCTCCCTCCCCTAGCCCTCCACCTAGGCGTCATATTAATGCTATCTACATTCCCTCTGCCATGCTCCCCATCCCCATGACCAAGTATCAATTCCTAATTTGTACTTCTTTAACCCTTCACCTCGCTCTCCCAGCCTCCCAATACCCCTCCCCTCTGTCCATCACCAGATTGTTCACTATATTTGTGTGTTCTTTATTAGTTTGTTCTTTTTGTTCCTTAGATTCTACATATAAGTGAAACCATACAGTATTTACCTTCCTCTGTCTGACTTATTTCACTCAGCATAATAACCTCTAGGTCCATCCATGTCATTGCAAGTGATAGCATTTCATTTTTTTAATAGCTGAGTAATATTCCATCGTATATATGAACTATAATTTCCTTATCCAGTCGTCTGTTGATGGGCATTTAGATTTCTTCCATATCTTGGCTATTGTAAATTGTACTGCCATGAATATTGGAGTGCATCGATGTTTTTAGGAATTATTGTTTGGTTTTCTTTGGATAAATACCCAGAAGTACAATTGCTGAGTCAAAGGTTATATCCATTTTTAATTTTTTAAGGAACCTCCATACTGTTTTCCATAGTAGCTGTACCAATTTGCAGTGCCACCAGCAGTGTATGAGGGTTTCTTTTTCTCCACATCCTTGCCAACATTTATTATTACTTGTCCTGTTAATTACAGCCTTTCTAACAGGTGTGAGATGGTATCTTGTGGTTTTGATTTGCATTTCCCTAATAGCTATCGAAGATGAGCATCTTATCATGTGTTTGTTGGCCATTTGTATGTCTTCTTGGGACAACTGTGTGTTCAGGTCTTCTGCCCAATTTTTGACTGGATCATTTGTTTTTTTGTTGTTATTAAGTTATATGAGTTCTTTGTATATTTTGGATATTAGGGCCTTATCAGAGGCATTGCTTGCAGATATAATTTCTCATTGAGATGCTTATCTCTTTACCTTGTTGATGGTTTTTTTTTATTTTTATTATTTATTTATTTATTTTTTTGCTGTGCAGAAGGTTTTTAGTTTGATGCAGTCCCATTCATTTATTACTGTTTTACTTCCCCTGCCCTTGAGGTCAAAGTCATAAAATCCTCTTTAAGTCCAAGGTCCTTGAGTTTAGTTCCTATGTTTTCTTCTATGCAATTTATTGTTTCTGGTCTTAATATTCAGGTCCTTAATCCATTTTGACTTAATTTTGGTGTGCGGTGATAGGCAACAGTCTAGTTTTATTCTTTTGCAGGTGGCCTTCCCATTTTCCCAACGCCATTTATTGAAGAGGCTTTCCTTTCTCCACTGTATGTTTTTGGCTTTTTTTTTTTTTGTCAAAAATTATTTGCCCAAATATACATTGGTTTACTTCTGGACTCTCAATTCTATTTCACTGGTCTGTGTGTCTGTTTTTCTGCTGATACCATGCCATTTTGATTATTATCGCTTTGTAGTATAATTTGAAGTCAGGCAGAGTGATGCCTCCAACCTTGTTCTTTTTTCTCAGGATGGCTTTGGCAACTCAGGGTCTTTCATTCTTCCATACAAATCTGATGAGTTTTTGTTCTATTTCTTTAAGAAATGCCAATGGGATTTTGATGGAGATTGCATTAAATTTCTATAATGCTTTAGGTAATAAGGTCATTTTAACTATGTCGATTCTTCCAATTTATGGACACGGAATATCTTTCCATTTCTTTTTTTCTTTGATTTCTTTTCCTAGGGCTTTATAGTTTTCATTATATTTGTCCTTCACATGTTTCATTAGATTTATTCCTCAGTATTTCATTCTCTTCATTGCATTTACAAAAGGAATTATTTTTTCCACTTCTTTTTCTGGCATTTCATCATTAGAGTATAGGAACACTATGAATTTTTGAACATTGACTTTGCATCTACAAACTTTACTTAGAGGAAAGTTTTTTTAGTTTTTCACATAAGTATAATGTTGGCTGAGGGTTTGTCATATATGAGTTTTATTATGTTAAGGTACTTTCCCTCTGTACAAATTTTATTAAGTGTTTTGATCATAAATGGATGCTGTATTTTGTTGAAGCCTTTTTCTGCATCTATTGATATGATCATATGATTCTTATTTTTTAATTGTTTATGTGGTGTATCACATTAATCGATTTGCATGTGTCGAACCATCCCTGTGCCCCTGAGATGAAGCCCACTTGATCGTGGCGTATAATCTTTTTAATATGTTGTTGTATTCGGTTCACTAGTTTCTTATTTAGAATTTTTGCATCTGTGTTCATGAGAGATATTGGTCTGTAGTTTTCTTTTTTTGTGTTATCTTTGCCAGGTTTTGGTATCAGGGTAGTATTGGCCTCATAAAATGCGTTAGGAAGTATTGCCTCCTCTTCAATTTTTTGGACAAATTTGAGGAGAATACATATTAAATCTTCTTTGACTAGTTTTTATGTGTGTTTTTTAACTCCAAGGTTTCTGTTTGGTTCTCTTTTTTTATAATTTTTATCTCATTGATGATATCATTTTGTTCCTAAATCAGTTTCCTTATTTTGTTTATTTTTCCGCATTCTCTTTGAGCTTACTGTGTATATTTAAATTACTTGTTTTTAATTTTTCGTCACGTAAGCCAGAGGCCTGCGTTTCTTAGGTTCAGTTTCTAAATACTTATTTTGTTCCTTTGAATGGGCTATGTTTCTTTGTTTCTCTTTATGCCTCATCTTCTGTTGAAATTTGTGTATTTATAAATTAGCTACCTCTCCATGTCTTTGAGAACTGACTCTATTCATGCAGAAACCTACAGTCATCAGCCAGTTTAAAGGCTCAGGTCCCACTCAAACTTTTGCTGGAGATGTGTCTTCCCTGGGTCTTTGCATGTGCTTTTATCACATTTCCAATTTTCTCAGCTGCTTTAAATATACTAGTTTCACAAAGAGTCTTACCCCTGGGTCTCAGAAGCCTTGGAAGTTCTCTTGTATTCCTCTGTCCATAATCTCTTGCCCATAGGCACCATGTGTCTGCAGACCCCCTACTCCTCTCTACTGCCACTGCTTCCACTGTTCCAGTCAGTGCTTCAAGGCAGGTGAGACAAAAATCAATCCCTCGGACTCCCCATAGACAAGGCAGAGCATTACAAACAACTTCCACTCTTTTTCTTCCAACCTAATAAAGAAACTGGGAATTGGGCACCATGCTGCCAGTTATATCATGCTGCGCTGGTGAGGGAGTAGGGCAAGGATAAGCAAAAGTACTATGACTTTTTCTACCATTTTGGGTACAATTTTTCTTGGTTAGGCCCTTGATTGCTGCAGCTTCTTACCTGGTTTCTAGAGTTCTCACAAAGCTACACTGATCCATCTATTGTTATTTATTTAGTATTGCCATGGGAGAACAAGGGCCTGGAGCTTCCAAGTTTGTCATCTTGCTGATGTAACTCCCTATTATTTGTTAAAATTGCATACGAATCTATAATTATTTCAAAATAAAAAGTTTAATTTAATTTTTAAAAATTGGCTCAAATGTGCTCAAGTCCAAAGTGTCTCTTTCAGAAGAGATCTTTCTGCTAGGAACTTTACTCTTCAGTTAGGAGCATGTTCAGTCTTTTTTATGTCAAAATTACCTTATTTTTGAGATATACCCACCTACCAGGCTAATACTTTCTTGACACAAGAAAACGTAAGTAATCTATTCTTCCAGCTAAACTAACCCACTTTTTGTTCTTTTTGTTTATTCAAGGTTCTGGTGTGGGATGTATAACCGCTTTGACAAAGGGCTTCATCCCAAGCAGAGTATGCTTGAGAGCCTCCTGGAAATTAATAAGCAGAGAACAATGCTGGAGGCAGATGTGCACAAACTAGAAAAGGTAGAGAGAAGAATCTCAAAATGAGATCCTCTTGCCCCTTCTGAGTATGCCCAGCCCACTTGGTACTTGTGAGTAGCTGCCTGACTGGCTTATATCTTCTGGTGTCCAGGTGTCCTATAGCTACAAGGCACTGAGGCACAACTCTTTTTCTTACTCCCCATAGAAAGTGGTAAATATCACACTCAGCTAATTAAACAAGTGGATTGGTTCCCTAATTTTGATCTGGGTATGATTATTAGGAGAAACAAAAGGGAAGTTATACTGATATTTGTTATCGTATCTTGGGTGTACTGATAAGAACAATGAAATTTTTATATTTTCAATTAGGAAAACCTTATAAAAATTCTCATTTTCTTCTCATGTAGATAGTAAACTGTTCTTCGAGTGGTCATGCTATATGTGTTCATTTTGCTTTATGATACCAGCAAAACCAGACACATGTTTTTAATTACAGGTTAAACAAGTCAACAAGGATTTCTTTTCAAAATATAGAAAATGCTGAGGTGCTTCTGGATTCTAGGGTTCCTTACGGGTGTGTTTGAAGGAAAGAGGGGAAGGGTACCTCTTATAAAAGAATTCTTGGAAGAGGTGTGCTGTTTAGGAACTGGGTGTGAACCCAGTATAGGCCAGATAAGGCATAGCTTTTCCTTATAAGTAATCGAATATCCTTTTATTGTGAAAATAAATGTATTTTGATTACATCAGATTCCAAACTTTTGAATGTCCTCTTGAGAGGTAAGGTAATAGTCAGTTACTTGGTTCCATTTATTTAAAAAATAAAAGAAGGAGAAGGAGAAGAAGGAAGAAGACGGAAACTGGAAAACTGAAGCATGACTTAAAATCATAGGAAACAAGGGAAATAAGCAGCCCTGAGAAGACCAAGCGATAGGCAAAACTAAGAAGAAGGAAAACTTTTCCCTAGGGTCTTCTGTTCTCTCTTTTAGCTATTAGCAACAAGGCTCCCAGAGCAAGTGCCTCATTCATGATAGCCCTCTCACTTATTCTTGCCTGTTTTCTGAGAGAGGATCAGATTTATTCTATATTGAATCAGATCATTATTTGATTCTAAAGTAAAAAATTAAGGCTTTCTTCCTTTTAAAATATTTACATTAAAATTATTAACATTCTTTTTTTAATACAGAGAAGAAAATCAAAAGTGGCCCATAATATTATTTCCCAGATAGCCCTGTCATCATTTTAAAAAGGCAGTTCAAGTGTACAGTTAGAATATGCACAATATAAAAACATATAAAGTGAATAAAAGTTTAAAAAACTTCCCCAGCCACCTATTTAGTTCTTCTCTCCAGGGCTTTTCACTCTGTGTGTGTATTTATGAGATTTTGTTATTTCTAGAAAAATAAAAATGATATGCTTGCTCCTTAAGGCAGGAGCTCTTGTTTGGAGTCCATGAACCCTGCAGGTATCCACAGATGCCCTTTGGGGCATATGTGAAGCATGTGAAATTATACCTAAAAACTTTTTATGTGCTGTCTCATGTGCACATGTGTATGCATGTAGTTTTATGAGAAGTTCCATCATTTTCTTCATATTTTCAGAGGGATCTATGACCCCTAGAAAATTAAGAATCACTGTTGTAAAGTATCAGTGAATCATTGTGTTATCCATTAAAATAAGAATATTCATTGGAGATAGCATAAGTAAGGTAGTAGACAGGTTATAAGCTTTGGCATTAAAAAGAGACAGAGTCAGATCCCAGCTCTACTACTTCCTAAATGTGTGAATTTGAGTGACTCATTTAAATTCTATGAGCCTCAGTTTCCTCATCTATAAAATACAGCTAATACCTAACAGGATTCTTATGAGTGTGAAAGGAAATACTATATGTAAAGTGTCCAGCACATAGCAGTATTCAATAAGAATCAGTGAGCCTCTCCCTTGCCCTCCCTGCTCCTAATAATAAAATTGCATTTTTAAGAAAAGAGAACTTTTATAGACACAAGACCTTTGAGGATCTTTAATGTTAGGGCTTTTTAAAGTACTATCTCAGGTGATGAAGAAAAGCTGTTTGGAGATAAAGAGGGAGCAAAAGGTCATTTGCTACCATATCAGTGATAGCAGGCAGGATCTCTGCAGGATAATGTAATATTTGCCTATTACATTAGTTTTTCTCCTGTTTCTAATTATTTTCACCCATTCCTTTCTTCTATGACAGAAATTGAAAGCCCATGGTGAGCCACCAGAGCAAGTCTGTACCTGCTCTCAGTTAGGGAATTTATTACCTCAGCATCTGGGAAGTCCTTTGACCAATCCACTTGGCTTGATGGGTATCGATGGAGACCTCAGTACCTTGATGGAGTATGGCACCCTGTCCAGGGAAGGAGGCCTCCAAGCTCAGATGGATCAAGTAACAAGCCAGTGTGCAGACCACCACCATGACTGTTGTGGGATCATGGGCAGCCTTAGGGCCATAAACATTTCTGAGAATGTAGGCTGCTCTGGAGACACAAGAATCTCTGAGACCAGAGGCATCCCTGGGGCCACGGGCATCTCTAGGGCCACAGGCATCTCTGAAGACATCAGCATCTCTGGAGCCATGGGCTTCTCTGGGGAAATGGGCATATATGGGGACATGGGCATCTCAAAGGCTAGCACTAAGGAAGCAGGCTGCTCCAAGCAGCAGTGAGCTACTTATCTGCTTCCATGCTAAGTACACCTGCAGGTACCCACAATGATCCTTGTCGCAAAGGCCATGCTGCTTTTCCAATTAGTTTAAATGGGTAAGGCCAGAGCACCCCTCCTTCCACTTAAGAGTCTGGAAGGGAATTTAGGGTCTTTACTTATTAAGTGATCAGTATATGCACTTCGAGCAGCCCAAAATGTAGGTAAGAGAAAGATTATGTTATTGTTCTAGAATGGTATTTAACTTTAGAAATATTGCCTTTCAGCTGAGATACTAGGCTGGTTCCATTATTCTGTTTTCCTTAATGACCCAACTTCCCTACTTTTCTACTCTATAGCATGAGAACAAAGTAGAAATATTGTCATAGTGGAGAATTAAGATCTTATTAAGGGGATGAAGAGATGGTGTGCAACAGGTAACTGAATCACCATATGGTTTAAAAGAAAATTTTACTGTCAGATATATTTAGTCATAAGATGTAAGCTAACATTATTGCCTATAGAGACCCCAACATTTGCCTGAGAAATAAATCAAAATGATCCTTAACTGTTAGCATGAGTGCTGGCTGCTTGGTGGTTTAAAACATATAAAGAAATAGTTTTCTTAAGTTACACTTGCTCTTCCAAACACACATCCAAGCCAGGTCTTATAATACTCACTTAGCCAACTCCCCTTTTCATAGTTGGTCCATAGGTAAATTTGAATCCACTACACTCTAAAATGATCAATTCCAAATTGGTGAGATCTGAATTAGTAACATTTATTAATAGTATTCTCAACATCAATTCAAGAGACAATGGAAACTCAGTGCTTTAGACCTTGGTTTATACATGGCCTTTGTGCTCATCTGAGTTTTCCTAAAACAGACCTGTTCTTAGTTCTTTTTATGAAAACCAGTGGTTTTGCTTCTGTAGATATCACATCAAGTTTGCGGATTTTTACATACAATTGGCACTATTTTTATCACTTTGTGCTAATGTACACTTTTGAAAAAATCCATTCTTATAGGAGGCCTAAATACTCCTTGGAGAAGGGATATGTCCCTTATTGTTTAAACACCAGATCTTCTTCTTGAGACTGATACACTTGATGTACACTTTCTTATTGGATATTCAGTCATGGTTTACCCACTTTCACATGCTGTGGTAGGGTAGGCCTCTGGCAGTTTTGGTCATACACTATATATTATCAGCATTTTCAAAACTCCCATTGCCAATACAATTCATGTCTTCACCCAAGATGTCTATTGTGAATACTCTGTCTGGCTTAAGCTCAAAAATGAGTTCTTAGTGAAAGAGCCATCTTCAATACTACCACATTCAGTGGTAAACACAGACATTTCTAAAGACTCATTCGTTACTCTTCTCTGTAAGAAAGAGGTGCCTTTTAACTTAAGTGTTAGAAGTAGGAGAGAAGAGCCAGGGTAGCTCCTTGATTTCTTGTCCATACCTAAACTATGAACCCAAAACAACCTTCCTCTTTAGAGGAAGAACATTAAGTCATTTGGGTTATCTTTTTTCATATGCAAATAGGAGCCATTTTTTTTACACTTACCTTCTGTTGGTAGCTGTTTCAATTCTGTGTTTATAAAGAACTAATTTATTTGATATTTTTCATTTTAAATAGAGTCCATTTTTAAAAATTTGCCTTATTCTGATTCTTGCCTTGTTTCTGTCATTTTTAAGCAATAAAGTGATTTTCTATTATGTATTCTCTGATCCTTCTCTTTCCACAATTTGATCACTGGCTTATATAACCTAAATCATCAGATGTTTCCAGTTATTTGACTTATTACTTCTGGGAAAAAAAGTATGATTTGTGCAAATCATTTTGATCTGGAGACTCCATCTAACCCTGGCTTTGTAGGAAGATGTCAAAGAAGATGACAGTACCAATCATCTGTTATGAGTGAGTCTGTTCTGGGTCTTGCTTATACCCAGGGCTTTTTCCTATCTCAGTCTGAATTTCACAGTTCATTAACTAGCATGATACTCCAAATACAGGATGTTACGTTATTTTCAGGAAAAGGAAAAAAGCAAATGGCAGGACACAGTAATTTTGTAAATCCTATGAAAAGTTAGTTTAAGAGTCTCAGATTTGTTTCTACAGACCTGAACAAGGGCAGTACATAGTATCAAACTTTATTTTTTAGATCTAGAATAAAATTAATCAGTAGTGAAAATATATTTTCAATATAATTTTAAACTGAGATGTGGTAAAGAGCAACACTGGTATTACCAAAAGCAAAAACAAAAATTTTTTAAAAAGACTGTCTTATTTTATTGAGGATTTAAAAACATAGAATCAATTTCAGCCTAAAGATCTGTCAGTCAATTTATTTGGTCTGTTTTCATTTTATTTCCCAACATGTTCCATTAACACCTCCCTGTTTTTCCATTGGATTTGGAAAAAGTTCAGTGGGATCCAAATACTTGTGTACTGGTAAAAATCCAGTAGATATCTGTAGTCAGGAGCTTCATGACAGAGAGGAAACAACTGAAGGAAAGTTGCTGGGTGTACTATAAAAAAAGTGATCTATTAATGGCTTTCATTTCATACCCTATATGGTACCTATGCTATGAAAGAAATATGACCCCTTCCCCCACTGTCCTACCCTTCCCTGAGCAGAAATTCCATTCTAATATGACTTCCCCGCTTAAATAAGAAGGCTACTGTTTCATCCACTAACCTGACCTCTGCCTGTTTCCTATGCAAGTTTCACAGGCCTAGGATCACTGTTTATCTTTTCTAAGCATGAGGCAGGCTCTGTGCCTGTGCTTGTATCCATGAGGGTGAGGAAGATTCTTCATGAACACCTTTTTAAAAATTTTAATTATTTAATTAGTTTATAGAATGACAGATTCTTCATGGTAATAAATAAAACAACCCTAAATAACAAAGCTAAGTAATAGCTAATAGTCTGACTTTTCAAAGAAGAAATTGAGAGATAAGGTTTGCTGTGTGAAAGAAAACCTGGAATTCTATTTGGAACTAACAGGGCAAGAATGTAAAGCTTATGGTGCATGTATTGGACACTTATATCTTTGGAAAGTCACTCTAGAAATTGTGTTCGATTACTACCAAGTCAGTTAACATTGCCTGTCAACATGTGTGGATACCTTTTGTCTGCAACATACCTCACTTGAAAGTATGACCTTTTCCTGAACACTTCCAACTAGAAGGAATACAAGTCTTTTTGCTTTTCAAACCAAATTGGTACATATTTAAGGTTGGCCTGAATTTAGCAGTTAGAGATGTTTAATAACTATGTCAGATCTTTGTTACTTACTGGCTTTTATGAAACACATAACACCTTTTCTTGATGCTTTTAAGCTTTGATATACCACTGGGAAATCTTTCTATTGGAGCATTTTATAAAGTGGCCTTTTTTCAAACAGTTATGTAGGGAAATGTAAATTACCTTTAAGAAAAATATTACTCTCAAAAGGGGTATACTATATACTTCAGATTGGTTTATACTTAGGAAAATTGTTCTCAATTTCTCTCTTCATTTCCAGTGTATGTGGTTTAGTAATAGCTATTGTACCAAAACTTTCCCCCACTGTCAGGCCTCTCTCTCCCAGAATTCTAGGTATATAGATACAGGCAGATATGATTCCAACCAAATTTGGTTGTTTTCTTCTAAGTGCCAAATCTAGACCTGAGTTTTTATATAGACATTAAAAAAAAGTAGACATGCTTAATTAAGCCTTAAAATTTGTCCTATGGGCTTATTTTATACATACATACATAATATATACACATACACATACGCACACACAAACAAGAGAAAATGTAAAAAAAAAAAAAAAAAAAAACGGCTTGCTGTTGTGACACCAAACAAAGGACAAGGGAAAAAATTGGGGTGTATAAAGTACTCTTAGTTTGTTGTTCTTTTAAAGGCAGTTCTGTTTTCAAAGCGTTTGATGGAGGCATAGAATAAAATAAATAAAATAAAATAAAATAAAATAAAATAAAGAAAAGTAATTTCAAGCCATACAGAATATGTCTTCTCTGATTCCCTGGCTGTAAGACTGATTTCTGTGTCTTCTCATTAACTAGGAAGTATTGTTTTTGTCACCAATCACAGCAGCCCACATCTTCTTTAGATGTCAGTGCAAGTAAAAGTGTGTTACATGATGTGTGATTTGTGACTTCAGAAAAGGCAAGTGTCCTTTGAAAGCAGCTGTGTAATATAGGCCCATGTATCTTTCCGGGGATAAACAAAAACATGTTCAGAAGTTGGCTTGTATGAAACAAGCAGCTTCAATGTTAAGTCCCATGCCCTGTTTCTTGGCATTTTCCAAAGCTTTGGGGGTGACCTAAAAGCTTCTTTCTCTTCCAAACTTTTGTTGCCTTTCAACCATTTTCATGGCTTTGTACTCTCTTTGGAAAGACCTACACCAGCCCTCACAGAATTCCAGTTGTGTTGAAGATGGGGAGAGGGCAGGAGGGAAGAGAAGATAATACAGAAATACACCTGACGAGTAAGCAAAAGGAATATATGCCAGTCCAGGATGACCATGTCCCAGTTATTTAAGATTGCCTATGCTCCAGTAACATCCAAAAATGGTTCTCTTTTTCAGGCAGTACTGTGGCTGACATTTTTTTTTTTTAAAGCTGTCTTTTACACTGATAGAAACTCTTTCCTTAAAAATGCTCTGAGTTGTATATTTTCTTTGTAAACACTTTTCTCTGCTAGGTTACGTGTTCCTGGGTCATTTGTCCCCAGAGTCAAGGATGATGGATGGTATTCTCCTCCTTTAATCTGTCCCTAAGGCAGATGAGTTCTGGGCCCCTTCTTTGCCTCTTTGTAGCTTGAAATATCATTGGACCCATCACCAGTCATATGAGAATATGTACACCAAAGTCACTAGGTGATTATTGTTTAAAGACTCTTTTCTTTGATCCCACCTCACATGCAATTGGCCACAGTAATTCACAGGTATTGTTGCATCTCCAACTAACTCACGTTGTCAGATAGGGTTGATTTTTATGTTTTTTGAATGCTAGTAGGAATGCAGAACACATATCCTAGCTCTGATAGAGTATGTTCTGTATTCTAGTTAAAAGTGCCTCGGGCTTAGGATTAGTTAACAAGTTTAGTCCTTTTGGAATGTAACTCATAGTAAGAGTATTTGTATGTGTATATGTGTTTACTATAACTTCAGCAGTATCTGGTCTCATGGACCATTTGGGCATTCAGAGGAAGAGAATGTTTCCAAGATTTAAGAACTCTTCTAGTGATAGACCTTTAACTTTAACTTTGATACTGTCCAGCTAAGTGCCATGAGGACTTTAGGACATGTTAAACCAAGCCAGATATAAAAACCAAAGTGGTAGTAAAGCAATTGGCCTTTTTTCCTTGGATCTATTGATCAGACAGCTTTAGAAGTAGGATTCAAATACATGACCAGTGTTATCTGTAATGTATTCATGGTAGCCACATACCTACATGGACATCATGCAACTGATATATAAGTCAGAATCTCAGCTGCATATTTTCTTGACAAACCTAACTTTTCATTAGCCCCAGGTTTATAGAATGACTGGCATAGTAGCTCAAGTCTGAACTTGCCAAGGTATAACAGTGTGTATGATTGACTTTAAATTTCCTGTTGTGTGTTATTTTGAACTTGTCATACCACTGGGGTATGTGTGTATGACCCCATCAGGACGCTCGCTGCCATGTTTAGTCTAGGGCAAAATTGCTCATTAGCTCTCTTCTGCAGTTTTGTTCCAGTTTGAAAATGTTTGGTTGATACAGTTTTTGGGTTTAAAATTAAAAACCTTCAGTCTCTTACATGTGTGAGGTTGCTGTGTAATAGCTACAAATGAAACATGGCATACCTTCATAAAAGGGTGTCTTGGCATAGCCTTCATAGATGAACTACCATATAAAGACAATCTGCAGGTAAGTTAAAGTATGCACTGTTGATTCTAAAATAAAACAAGACACGTATCAGGATGGACAGCACTACAGAGTTCAGGCTCTAGCTGTCATTGATCAGCTAAGGACAAGACTGACACCAACTTAACTCACAAAAGCATACTGTCTGACCAAATGCCAGCTTGTTAATTCATACTGGGGGATATATCTATCCAAGAATCAGACTCTTTATTGCCATCCTTTCTCCCTGCTCCACTAAGCAAGAATCCTTACATATGGAGCCTCATGAACTCGGGTTATTTTCTCGAGGCTGCAGAAGAGTCCAGTGATATCTCCTTGCCCTACAGCAGAAGCTCCCTCCCTGGGAACCACATGCCCAGGGCCTCCAGTGGGTAGAACACAAAGAGACCTGGGTTCTACTCCTGGCTTTGCCATATACTAGCTGTATGGTCTTAAGCAAGTCACTTTCCCTCTCTGAGCCTAAGAGGAAAGGTCTCATCTGAAAAATGGGGATGATAATTGTACCTTCCTTCCATACGGTTATGAAGATTAACTGAGCTAACATGTAAAGTACTACCTGGTAAAGAGCCTGGCACATAAAAAAGCAATCAAAATACATCAGTCAGTCTCCTACCTTCAGCCCTGTTAACTTCTGATTAAACTGATACTTACTCTTAGGCTTCTTCTTTCCTCAACTCCATTCAGCTCCCTTCCTACTCTTGACACACTCTCTTTAGACCATCAGATTACATTACAATACAATTTCTGTCTTAGTCCATTCAGACTACTATAACAACAACAACAACAACAAAAACCAACAACAGTCATTTATTTCTCACAGTCTTGAGGCTGGGAAGTCCATAATTATGCTGCCAGAAGATTTAGTGTCTAGTGGACAGTTATCTTTTTGCTGTAACCTCACATGGAGGAGAACAGAGAAAAGCATGCTCTCTCATGACTCAAAATGGAACTAATTCCATTCATGAGGGTTTCACCTTCATGACCTCATCTAATCCTAATCACCTCCCAAAAGCCCCTATTTCCCATTACTGTCATATCAGGGGGTAGAATTTCAACATATGAATTTGAGGAGGACACAAACATTCAGTTCATAACAAATGGATTAGGCTATGGCTCTCTTTTATAATTATAAAATAAATTTTATAATTAACCAAGAAAATTTTGTTCATTATGGAATGTTTTAAAAATATAGTACCAAAAAAAAGGACATCATAATTTCTCTATGCAGAGATAAATCTGTATGCATGCATACAGAACAAAAATAGGATCATACTACACACTCCTGTGTTTCTTGTTTAATTGTGACCTTTTCAATAAATAGATTGATCTCATCATTTTTAATGACCACATAGTATCTCACTGTGTAAGCTATTGTTTATTCAACCAACTCCTTATTGTTTGGCCAAGCTACAGCCTTCTACATCAAATTCCAATCTTGCCTTCCTGGACTATACCCTATTTCCTTTTATTGGAATTCAGCAACCTTTCTCACCTAAGATACCCCCTTGCCAGAGGTTACCTACACAGATGGATAATTTCACCTACCTGGGAAGTTTTTTTTGTTTTTGTTTTTTGTTGTTGTTGTTTGTTTTGTTTGTTTGTTTGTTTTTTACTAGCAAACGCTCTAAGTGTAATTTGAGCTCCAAGTCTCAGGGTACTTTACTATATATGGAACATAAGCCTGAATTTGGACTCCATCTACTCTATAGTCACAAGTTGATCCACTGCATTAGCCCAAGGACATGACAAGTTTGGTGCCCTAAAACCAACTATTTCCACAGCCTCTTGTCATCCAATAAAGGTCTGGTTTCACAGGGTAAAAGGTGTCAAGCAAAGGTCCTGAATGAAAGATCACTTCTGGATGAGTCTCAGCCCTTCAACTTACTGAGTTTCCTCAGTTGCAAAATAGAAGTAATCTCTACCTTGTTCGTCTCACGCTGTTATTGTACCAACCAAGGAAAATTGTAACTGCAAAAGCACTTTGTAAATTTTGAGGTACTTTTCAAATATAAATTGTATTTTTATTTTCAATTTTCAAATCTTTTCCAACTGAACCAGAACTACCATGAAGAAGCAAGGAACCAAATAATCAAGAATTGAGAGTGTGCTTGTGGGCTTTGGGAAAAAAAAAAATGTCACCTGGGTATATGTGGATCACAGCATATTTAAAAGACTCCCACATTTATCTAGGCGTTTGTTGCCTTATATTTAAAGCAGCTGGTTTGACCTAAATGATTTCTAGGGAAAGATACTGAATACCTATTGAGTGGTTCATCTGTGCCAAGTCTTGAGCTGGGAGCTTTAAGTATATTACATGTGGCTTAAATAGCTGAAGTTCTCTAAGTCATCAAGTTAGTAAGTAGGCTATTGAAACCCAAACTCTAAAATATTGTCTCTTTTCAGAATTTTGTACTATAAAATCTTGTTGATTGGACTTCTGGCCCAGACAAGATGTTGTAGACTCATTATTTTCTGCTCTATCTGACTAAGTACAGCTATAAACCCTGGAAATAGCACAAGAGGCAAACAAAAGAGAACCCCAAAAGGAGTTAAGAGACTGGTTTGGGACCCCAGGCCTGGAGTAACAACCCAAAAGAAGGCAGTCCAGCTTGGGTATTTCCTGGCCCCCAATATAACAACAGAAGGTTGTTCAGGTAGGCTCATTTCTCCCTCATATCAAATAGGAGTCCCTCTGAAAAGAGATGAGCCTGGCAGTATCAGCAAAGAGGATTGATCAAGACTCTAATCCCACTAATAAACAGCTAAGCAAAAAGTTCTCCATCTCTGCCTTTCCCACCCAGAGACACTGAGGCAGCCAGGAGACTTCAACAAGAGAGGCCCTACCACAAGTGTTCATTCCAGAAAGCTTCTTCATTCTTGCAGGCCTGAGACACTCATCACCAACTCAGAGACACGAAGCAACAGACCTGGGGAGAGCCATTCCACCTTCTAAGGTGGCACAAGCAGAAACCAGTGAGAGTTCCGGGGGTACCAGGAAATCAAGCAGACCAAAATAGCACCAAAAAGGCTTTAAAATCTAAACTTCCATTGGCACAAGCCTGACAAAGTAGGCCAGAATCTACATGGTAAAGGTAAGATGACTGCTAAAATAGAAGATTCAAAAAGGACCCAGAGTTAACTAACATCCTAAACAAAATGTCCAGGATACAATAGAAAGTCACCCATAATACCAAAAGACAGGGAAATCACAATTTGAATTAGAAAAGACAGCCACTGACATTAACACCAAGATAAATCAGATGTTGGAATTTTATGACAATCTTAAAGTGGTCGTTATAAAAAGAAACTGTTCAAACGGCAAAATTATTTTAAAACAAATGAAAAAATAGAAATTCTCAACAAAGAAATGCAAGTTATGTACTTCTAGTCAAGATGGTGGAGTACATGAAAGCTATGCTTGTCTCCTCATGACCACATCAAAATTACAACTAAATTATAGAACAACATCATTGAGAACTACCTGAAGACTAGCTAAGGATTATATCTAAGGATGTAAATAAGAAACCACATTGAACTGGTAGGAGGGGCAGAAATGTAGAATAGGTAGGTTCTATCCCCATAGTGTGGTAATTAAGAATGGGGAGGGATATCAGTTGCAGAGGTCCACCCTGAGGAGCAAGGGGTCATAGCCCCATAGTGGGATCCTAAGCCTAGCGTTCCAATACTAAGAAGAGGAGTACTCATGATATCTGGCTGTGAAAACCATCAGGTATTGCATCCGAGTGAGAAGAAGGGCTGCTGAATACCTAGGCACAGCGTCTTAAAGGGCCTCCGCATACATTTGCTTGCAAATTCACTCTTCCTGGGCTCCAGCACAGAGGCAGCAGCTTGAAAAGTGCCAGGGACATATGGAGAAGAACTAGCTTCAGGGCGAGGGCCAGTAGATCACGGGTCTTGGCAACTCTCTGGGACAGAAGTACTGGCAGGCGCCATTCTTCCTTTATTGAGCTCTACCACTGCACAGATGGCCTGGTGTAGGTGGGCACCAAATCTGAGCTCTCCATTAACCTGGCTAATACAATTTTCCTTGTCCTGGTGATTCCCTGAGATGCTGCCCCACCCAACTGTGATGCCTGCCAGAACCTCTTCCAGCAGCAACTCCACATAAGTAGCCTGCCTCAGCTTGTGCTGTGGAATTTCCTAAAATCTCTCAAAGGTCCACAACCCCCCAAAAAGAAGTAGCAGCCTTCAGTGTGCACTGAACCTCTTACTAAGCTACCCTAAGCCCAGCACAAGTGGTGAGCTGTCTCAACTTGCATTGTAACACTCATCAGGTTGCCCCAAGCCTGGCATGGCTTGGAACATAGCCTCAACTAAGTGACCACAGACCCTGCGCAAGTGGCAGCTGGCCTCAGCTCACATCATGGTACCCACCAAGGGTACCCAAACATGATACTAGTGGCAGCCAGACTCAGTTTACAGAATAGTTTCTCCAAAGTGACCCCAAGCCCAGCACAAGTTGTAACCAACCAAAGATCACTTTGTACCTCCTACTAGAAAGGCCAGAGCTGGCAATAATGGTACCTGAACTTTACCTGCACCAGAGCCCCTAACAAGAGAATCTAAAATCAACACACCTGGTTACTAGCTTCAGACCACACACCACCACCTAACCAGCTCCACAAGGGACACACCCAAAGGATGGACTTGGCTGGCACTAGATCCCCACTAAAGTGACTCCCACTCTGTGGGGTCAGCCCCCACACCACATCTCAGTTGCTGTAGTCATAGCCAGCCCTCATTGGTAGTCAACCTGAGGATTGCTCCCAACCACTGACATGCCAACAGCAATTAAAGCTCAACTAGATGGGAAAAATTGGCATAGATGATAGAGGCTTTGTTCATCACTCTGTGACCAAATCAAAGTTGTGAAAGAAACATAGAGCAAACAGCAAGAAAAGTCACCTGGGATCGATATGAAAAAGCCACACAACTAGAGAGAGAAATAAGAAATCACCCTGCAATGGGAAGAGGTAGGAGGGGGCGAACACACGAGGCAGCCCAGTCCCGAGCAGCTGAGTGGAACAGAGGATACTGCAGTGGCAGCTAGCAGTTGCAGATACCTCTTAAAGGGGCCATGTCAGTGAGCAGACCAGCTCACTCTGAGCACCAACAGTGGATCAGTTGCACAGGGGGCACCAGGGACTTACAGAGGGACACTGAGTTACCTGGGCGAGGGCCGGAAGTGAGGCTTTCTACCAGGCAGAAGTGCTGGCAGTATCCATTGTTCCACTGTTGAGCCCTTACTCACTCCCAGTTTGCAAGTACAGAGCTATCATAGCTGAGAGGTCATCAAACTGGATAACAGAGGTCACTCAGCCCAAAGGATTCCCAGAAATTTTGCCTCCCCCAACTCGCGGCCCCACCCAAGACTCACACTAGGGGCAGCTGGCCTTGTTTTCTGGTATGCTTTCTCGAGGCAACTATAAGCACAGCATCTGTGGATTGCTTGCTGAATCTTAAGGGGTGGCCCCAGAAGGGCACACACTGGGGACAAATTTGGCCTACAGCTGAACCCCTCTCAGGACTGTGCCACTGGACACCTACTACACAGAGCCGTGCAAGTAAGGCCAGGAGATTTAGAAGCTTTGCTAAATACATAGAAACAGACAGTCAAAATGGGAAGACAAGCAGAAAGGCAGTCAAAATGGGAAGACAAGCAGAAACCATTTGAAAAAACAGAACAGAAATCCAGGAAAAATGGAGTCAAGCAATCTAACAAGTGCGAAGTTCAAAACATTGGTTGTAAAGATGCTCAATGAACTTAGGGGAAATATAGAATTCAAAGACAACTCTAGCAAAGATAAAAAACATAAAAATGGAAATGGAAATTATAAAAGGGAACCAGTCAGAAATTAAGAACACATTTTCTGAGATGAAGAGTATATTAGATGGAAAAAAAACAGAGTGGATAAAGAAGAGGATCAAACCACCAATATAGAGAATGAGGAAGCCGAGGACACTCAATCAGAATGGCAAGAAAAAAGATCCAAGACTATAATAATAATTTAAGGAGCCTATGGGACACTATTAAATGTAAAAATATTCATGTCATTGGGGCACCTGAAGGAAAATAAGGCGTTGAAGAGCTATTTCAAGGAATAACAATGGAAAACTTCCCTCACCTGGTGAGGAAATTAGACATACAACCCCAGGAAGCTCAGAGAGTCCCCAAAAAGAGGAATCCAAAGGGGCCCACAACAAGACACATCATAATTAAAATGCCAAAGGTTAAATACAAAGAGAGAATCTTAAAAGCAGCAAGAGAAAAGCAGTTAGTTACGTACAAGGGAGCTCCCATAAAACTGGCAGCTGATTTCTCAAAGGAAACTACAGGACAGAAGGGCTTGGCATAAAATATTCAACATGATGAAAACCCAGGATCTACAACCAAGAATACTTTATCCAGCTATCATTTAGAGTCGAAGGACAGATAAAGAGTTTCCTAGACAAAAATAAGCTAAAGGAATTTATCGCCACCAAGCCAGTATTATAGGAAATGTTGGAGGGACTTCTTTAGGAAGAAAAAACATGGATCAAAAACATGAATAAAGAATGGTAATAACTACATTCCTATCAGGAAGTGCCTTAAATGGAAAAGGATTAAGTGCTCTAACCAAAAGACAGAGTGGCCAAATGGATAAGAAAACAAGACCCTTACATATGCTTCCTACAAGAGATTCACTTCAAATTAAAAGACACACACCGTCTAAAAGGAAGAGGATGGAAAAAGATATTGCCTTGATGGACCTAGAGAGTATTGTGCTGAATGAATTGGGTCAGATAGAGAAAGACAAATATAGCATGATTTCACATATATATGGAATCTAAAGACACAAATAACAAAAATGGAAATAAACTCATAGATACAGAGAATATTTTGAGGGCTACTAGATGGGAGGGGCCTTGGAGGGATGCGGAAAAAAAGGCAAAGCGATTAAGAGGTACAAATGGATAGTTGCAGAATAGACATGGAAATGTAGAGTGTAGCATGGGGAAGACGGTTAATAATGTAATAAATATGTAAGGGAGAAGAGGAGTAGTAGATTTAGTTGGGTGAATGCTTTGTGAGTTGTGTAGATCTCTGATCACTATGCTGTAAAACTGAAACTGGTATATTATTGTATGCCAACTATAATTGAAAAAAAAAACTCACTGAATTGTACAATGTTAATATGAGCAACTAATTGTCTATTTTAATAAAGCCGGGAAAAAAAAACCCTCAACTAAAATACACACAACCCACACAAGGGACACCCCTGGATCAATTACCAGGAAGACTGCATCTCTGGGACACACAGGACACCTACTACTGCCAAAACCAGATGTACATAATACATAAAAATAAATACAGGGAGTCAGCCAAAATGAGATGACAAAGAAACATGTCCCAAATGAAAAAGCAGAAAGAAAAGAAAAAGAAAACGAAAAAGAACTAAACAAGATGGAAATAAGCTACCAGATACACAGTTCCAAAGAGTGAATATAAGGATACTCAATAACCTTAGGTGAAGAATATAAGAACACAGAGAGAATATCAACAAAAAGATAAGAAACATAAAAATAGAGATAGAAAACAAAAGAAATGAGTCAGAAATGAAAAATACATTAGAGGGACTCAATAAAATTAGATGAAGCAGAGAATAAAATAAGTGATCTGGAATAAATGGTAATAGAAAACAACCAATCAAAACAGCAAAAAAAAAAACCTCAGAATTTTATATTATTTTATTTTATTTTTTTATTTTTTAATAATTTTTATTCTCATTTTTATTTTTTTACTTCTTAAAATTTATTTTATTTTTTTTTTATGGTGACATTGGTTAACAAAATCTGCTAAGTTTTACCTGTACATTTTAACACTAAGGCATATATATATATATATTTACATTGTGTGTTCACCTCTCATAGATTTCTTTTTGTCACCACATATTTGACCCCTTTTACCACAAATACTACCCCACTCCCCCTCTACCCTCTGGTAACCACTAGTCTATTTTCCATGTCCATGAGTCTCTGTTAGTTTGTCCTATTCATTTGTTGCTTTTAGGTTTATATCCCACATGTAAGTGACATCATGTGGTTTTCTACTTTTTCTGTCTGGCTTATTTCGCTTAGCATGATTATCTGAAGGTCCATCCATGTTGTCGTAAATAGCAGTATTTTATCTCTTCATATGGCTGAGTAATATTCCACTGTATATATGCACCACACCTTCTTTATCCAATCATCTATCATAAGACATTTCCATTGCTTCCATGTCCCGGCCACCATGAATAATGCTGCTATAAACATTGGTGTACAAATATCTTTTTGGATATGAGTTTTCAAGTCTTTGGGATAAAAACCCAGTAGAGGTATTGCTGGATCATATGGTAGATCTATTTTTAGTGTTTTGAGTAATCTCCATACTGTTTTCCATAGTGGCTGTATCAATTTGCATTCCCACCAGCAGTGTATGAGGGTTCCTTTTTCTCAGCATCCACTCTAACTTTTGTTATTACTTATCCTGTTGATTACACTTATTCTAACAGGTGTGAGATGGCATCTTGTGTTTTCGATTTGCATTTCCCTAATAGCTAGCAATGTTGAGCATCTTTTCATATACTAGTTGGCTATTTATATGTCCTCTAGGGAGAAAAGTCTGTTCAGGTCACTGCCTATTTTTTAATTGGATCGTTTCGTTGTTGTTGTTGTTATTATTGAGTTATATGAGTTTTTGTATATTTTGGATATTAGGCCCTTATTGGAGGCATTGCTTGCAAATATCTTTTCCGATTCAGATGATTATCTCTTAACATTGTTGATGGTTTCTTTTGCTGTGCAGAAGCTTTTTTTTTTTTTTTGATGTAGTCCCATTCATTTATTTTTGCTTTTACTTTTCTTGCCTTTGAGGTCAAATTCATAAAATTGTCTTTTCAGTCCAAGGTCATTGAGTTTAGTTCCTGTGTTTTCTTCTATACATTTTGAGTTCCTGAATCCATTTTGAGTTAATTTTGGAGTGTGGTAATAGACAACAGTCTAGTTTTATTCTTTTGTAGGTGGCTTTCCAGTTTTCCCAGCACCATTTATTGAAGAGGCTTTCCGTTCTCCACTGTATGATTTTCACTTTTTTGTCGAAAATTATTTGCCCATATAAACTTGGGTTTACTTCTGGACTCTCGAATCTATCTGTCTGTTTTTCTGCCAATACCATGCCACTGTTGCTTTGTAGTATAATTTGAAGTCAGGCAGAGTGATGCCTCCAGCCTCATCCTTTTTTCTCAGGATGGCTTTGGCAATTCGGGGTCTTTTGTGCTTCCATATAAATTTGATGATTTTTTTTGTTCTATTTATTTAAAAAAGTGCTTTTAGGAATTTGATGGGGATTGCATTAAATTTGTATAATGCTTTAGAAATATGGTCATTTTAACTATGTTGATTCTATCAATCCAAGAACACGGAATATCTTTCCATTTCTTTGTATCTTCTTCAATTTTTAATAGGGTCTTATAGTTTTCATTATATAGGTCCTTTATATGTTTCGTTAGATTTATTCCTAGGTATTTTATTCTTTTTGTTGCAATTGCAAAAGGAATTATTTTTTCCACTTCTTTTTTTTTTTTTGACACTTTATTATTAGAGTATAGGAATGCTATGGAATCTTGAACATTGATCTTGTATCCAGAAACTTTACTGTATTTGCTTCTTGATTCTAGTAGTGTTCTTTTGGAGTCTTTCGGGTTTTTTATATAGAGAATCGTGTCATCCACAAATAGTGACAGTTTTACTTTGTTTCCTATTTGGATTCCTTCATATCTTTCTCTTGCCTGATTAAACTCGCTAGGACCCCCAATGTTATATTGAATAAGAGTGGCTATAGTGGACAACCTAGCCTTGCTCCTGCTCTTAGAGAGAAGGTTTTTAGGTTTTCATCATTAAGTATAATGTTGACTGTGGGTTTATCATATATGGCCTTTATTATGTGAACGTACAAACCTTCTTTACCGATTTAAGTGTTTTGATCATAAACAGATGTTGTATTTTGTCGAAGGCTTTTTCTGCATCTATTGATATGACCATATGATCCTTATTTTTTAATTTGTTGATGTGGTGTATCACATTGATTGATATGCATATGTTAAACCATTTCTGTGCCTCTGGGATGAAGCCCACTTGATCATGGCGTATAAACTTTGTAATATGTTGCTGTATTCGGTTCGCTAGTATCTTCTTTAGGATTTTTGCATTTGTGTTCATGAGAGATATCGGTCTGTAGTTTTCTTTTTTTGTGTTATCTTTACCAGGTTTTGATATCAGGGTTATATTGACCTCATAAAATGAGTTAGGGAGTATTGCCTCTGATTTTTTGAAAGAGTTTGAAAAGAATAGGTATTAAATCTTCTTTGAATATTTCGTAGAATTCACTGATGAAGCCATCTGGTCTTGGACTTTTACTTTTTGGGAGGTTTTTGATGATTATTTCTATTTCCCTACTGCTGATCCGTCTATTTAGATTTTCCAGCTCTTCTTCATTCAGTCTAAGAAGGTGATATCTTTCTAAGTACTTGTTCATTTCTCCTAGGTTATTAAATTTGGTGTTATATATGTTTTCATAGTATTCATGTGATTCTTTGTATTTCTACAGTGTCTGTCATAATTTCTCCTCTTTCATCCCTGATTTTGTTTATTTGTGTCCTTTCTCTTTTTTCTTTAGTGAGTCTAGCCAGTGGTTTGTCACTTTTAATAACCTTCTCCAAGAACCAGCTCTTTGTTGCATTTATTTAAATTTTATTTATTCACTAATTATTATTATTTTCTTCTGCTGACTTTAAGCTTCATTTCTTCTTCCTTTTCTAGTTTTTTAAGATGAAGAATTAAGTTGCTTATTTGGTCTCATTCTTGTTTTTGGAGATAAGCCTTTCATAATATGAACTTTCCTCTTGTTACCACTTTTGTTGTGTCGCAAACATTTTGATATATTGTACTGTCATTATCATTCATTTCTATGTATCTCTTGATCTCTCTTTTTATTTCATCTCTGTCTCAGTTATTCTTTAGTAGTATGTTGTTTAATCTCCATGTATTTTTGATTCCTCCCAAGTTCTTTTTACAGTTGATCTCCAGCTTCAAAACATTATGATCAGAGAATATGGTTGGTATGATTTCAAACCTCTTATATTAGTTGAGGCTATCTCTGTGTCCCAGTATATGTTCATTTCTTGAGAATGTTCCATATGCACTAGAGAAAAATGTATAAGCAAATGTTTTGAGATAGAAGGCTCTGTAAATGTCAATTTGTCTATTTGGTCTAATATGTCATTTGAGGATGTCATTTCCTTATTGATTTTCTGTTTGGATGATCTGTCCATATCCGACAGTGGGATACTTAGGTTCCCTACAACGATAGTGTTTTGGTCTGTTTCTCTCTTTAGTTCTGTTACTTTACATATTACTTTACATATTTAATTACTTTACATATTTTGGGGCTCCCTGATTGGGATCATAGATATTAATAAGTGTTATGTCTTCTTGGAGCATGATTCCCTTTATATGAAGTGTCCCTCAGTACCTGCTTTACCTTTTTTATTTTGAGGTCTATTTCATCCAATATTAGTACCGCTACTCTTGCTTTACTCTGAACATCATTTTCTTGAAATATTATTTTCCACCCTTTCACGTTAGTCTACATTTGTCTTTGAACCTGTGATGTGTCTCCTGGAGTCAGCATATGGTTGAGTTTTGTTTTTTGATCCAATCTGCAACTCTGGGCCTTTTTATTGGTAAGTTCAGTCCATTTTACGTTTAGGGTGATTATTGAAATATAAGGTTTTCTTATAGCCATTTAATCTTTTGCTTTCTGGTAGCTCGGTGTTTCCATTGTTTTCTTGTCCTTGCGTGTCTTTTTTTTTCAATTTTATATTGGTTGGGTTTTGTGGGTTTTCCTTCTGATCCTTCTTGTTTTATGTTATATACTTTAGTTCTGAATCTTTGGCGTGTGGTTACCATTACGAATATGTAAAGGATAGTTTTATATCTATCTATATCTATATCTATATCTATATCTATATCTATATCTATATCTATATCTATATCTATATCTATATCTATCTATCTATCTATCTGCCTTACTGTTAAAGTGTACAGCTGAAATTTATTGGATTTTGTTAACCAATGTCACCATAAAAATATATATAAATAAATTTTTAAAAATTAAAATAAAATAAAAATAAAACATTCAAGAAGAGGACAGTTTTCCTAATTCATTTTAAGAGACCACCATTACCCTGACTCCAAAACCAGACATTACAAAAAAAGAAACTATAAGCCAATACTTCTAATAAACATTGATGCAAAGTCCTCGACAAAATATTAGCAAACTGAATTCAACAATACATTAAAAAGATCATATGCCATGATCAAATTGGATTTATTTCTGGGATGCAAGTTTGGTTCAATATCCACAAATCAATGAGATATACCACATTAAAAAATTGAAGGATAAAGCCATATGATCTTATCAATAGTTGAAGAGAAGGCATTTGACAAAATCCAGCATTCATTTATTATAAAAACTCAGCAAAGTGAGAATAAAGGGAACATACCTCAACGTAATAAAAGGCCACATACCTCAACATAATAAAAGGCCACATATAACAAACCTACAGTGAAATATCACAATGGGGAAAGGTTAAAAGCATTTTCCTTAAGATCAGGAACAAGGTAAGGATGTCCACTTTCACCACTTCTATTCAACATTTTATTAGAAGTTTTAGCTACAGCAATCAGGTAAGAAGGAAAATTAAAGTCATCCAAATTGGAAAGGAAGAAGTAAAATTGTCACTATTTGCAGATGACATGATTCTATATAGAGAGAAGCCTAAAGAGTCTACCAAAAAAAAAAAAACTGTTAGAACTGACAAATGAATTCATAAAGTAGTAGGATACAAAATTAATATTCAGAAGTCTTTGCATTTTTATACACCAATGATTAACTTTTGGAAAAAGAAATTAAAACAATCCCATTTACAATTGCATCAAAAACAATAAAATACCTAGGAATAAAATTAACCAAGATGGCAAAAGACTTGTTCATGGAAAATTATGTCATTAAAAGAAATCGAAGAAGATACAAATAAATGAAAGCTTATACCATACTTATGAATAAGAAGAATCAACATTGCTAAAATGGTCATACTACCCAAAGCAAACTATAGATTTGATGCAATCCCTATGAAAATGCCAATGGCATTTTTCAGTGAACTAGAACAAAGAATTTAAAAATTTATACGGAACCATAGAAAATCCCAAATAGCCACAGAAATCTTAAGAAAGTAGAACAAAGTAGGATGTATCAACTTATTGATATCAAACTATACTACAAAGCTATAATAATCAAAACAGCATGATACTTGAATAAAAACAGATACATAGATAAATAGAACAGAATAGAAACCCCAGAAATAAATTGAGTTCACGCCTTTATGGTCATTCAATCTATGAGAAAGGAGGCAAAATATACAGTGGGGTAAAGACAGTCTCTTTAACAAATGGTGTTAGGAAAATTGGACAGATACATGCTAAAAATGAAACTGGACCACCTTCTTACACCATATACAAGAATAAACTCAAAATAGATTGAAGACTTAAATTTAAGACCCAAAAACATAAAACTTCTAGAAGAACACATAGTCAGTAAACTCTCTGATATTGCTATCAGTAATTTTCTGATATATTTCCTCAGGCAAAGGAAAAGGCAGAAGAAAATAAACACATGGGACTACATCAAAATAAAAAAAAAAGGAGACCATCAACAAAATGAAAAGACAGCATACTTAATAGAAGATATTCACCTATGATACATCTGATAAGGAGTTGATATCCAAAATTTATTAAAAAAAAACTCATACAACTCAACAACAAAAAAAGCCAATCCAATTAAAAAATGAGCAGAAGACCTGAATAAGTTTTACTCCAAAGAGGAAATACAGATGGCCAATAGACATATGAAAAGATGCTCAAGATCATTTGTTATTAGCGAAATACAAATTAAAGCCACAATGGGATATCACCTCTCACCTATCAGATTGGCTGTCATCGACAAATCAAAAAACAAGTGTTGGCTAGGATGTGGAGAAAAGGGAATTCTCTCACAATGTTGGTAGGATTGCAAAGTGGTACAACCATTAAGGAAAACAGTTTGGGGGGTCCTCAAAAAATTAAAATAGAGCTATCTTTTGACCTAGCAATTTTACTTCTTAGTATTTATCCAAATAAAACCAAAACACTAATACATAAAGATCTATGCAACTCTATGTTCATGGTATCACTATTCACCATAGCCAAAATGTGGAAGCAACCTAAATGTCCATCAACAGATGATTGGATAAAGAAGTTATGATTCATATATACAATGGAATATTACTCAGCCATAAAAAAATGAAATCAAATCATTTGCAACAACATGGATGGTCTAGCAGTTGTTATGTTGAGTGAAATAAGTCAGACAGAGAAAGATATATACCATATAATTTCACTTATATGCAGAATCTAAGGAACAAACTAAACAAAAACAGAGTCACAGATATAGAGAACAATCTGGTTACTGCCAGAAGGGAGGGTGTTTGGGGCACTGGGAGAAAAAGGGGAAAGGATGAAGAAGTACAAATTAGTAGTTACAAAATAGTCATAAGGATGTAAAGTACAACATAGAGAATATGGCCAATAGTATTGTAATGGCTAAGTGTAGAGCTAAATGTGTGATAGACTAATTGGTGGGATCACTCCACAATTACAAATGTCTAATCAATATACTGTATACCTGCAACTAATTCAAAAAAAAAAATACCTATTTGAAGAAATGATTTTTCTAACCTGGTGAAGAAAATAGATGTACAGATCCAGGAAATGCAGAGAGTCTCAAACAAGAAGAAGCCTAAAGGCCCACACCAAGAAACATCATAATTAAAATGCCAAAGATTAAAGACAAGTAGAAAATCTTAAAAGTAGCAAAAGAAAAGCAGTAAGTTACATACAAGGGAGATCCCATAAGATTGTCAACTGACTTCTCAACAGAAACTTTGCAGGCCAGAAAGAATCGGAATGAAATATCCAAAGTGATGAAAAGCAAGGATCTACAACTAAGACTATTCTACCCAGTAAAGCTATTATTTAGAATCAAAGGACAGATAAAGAGCTTCCCAGACAAGATAAAGCTAAAGGAGTTCATTACCACCAAACCAATATTACAAGAAATATTAAAGGGACTTCTTTAAGAAGAAAGGGAAAAAAAGATTAAAAAATATGAATAATAAAATGTCAATAACTACATCTCTATCAACATTACTTTAAATTTAAATGGATTAAAGGCTCTAATCAAGAGATAGGATAAATGGGTTAAAAAAAACCCCACAAGACCCTTATATATGCTGCTTACAGTAGACTCACTTCAGATCGAAAGACACACAGAATGAAAGTAAAGGGATGGAAAATATTCATAAAAATAGAAACAAAAAAGTGGGAATAGTAATACTAATACCAGACAAAATAGACTTTAAAACAAAAGCTATGACAAGAGACAAAGAAGGACCTAGTAATTCAACTTCTGGACATTTATCTGAAGAAATTCAAAACAATAAATTGAAGGGAAATGTGAATCCATATGTTCACTGCAGCATTATTTACAGTAGCCAAGACATGGAGGCAAGCTGGATGTCCATCAATGGATAAGTGGATAAAAAAGTGGTACATATATACAGTGGAATATTTCTCAGCCAAAGAAAAGAATGATAATCTTTCCATCTGCAGCAATATGAATGGACCTAGAAGGTATTCTGCTGAGTGGTGTAAATAAGACAAAGACAAATAGTATATAATTTTACTTACATGTGGAATCTAAAGAACAAAATAAAGAAACCAAACAGAAACAAATTCACAGATATAGAGAACATTTTGATGGTTGCCAGATGGAAGGGGGTGGGAGCTGAGTGAAAAAGAGGAAGGGATTGAGGTGCAAATTGGTAATTACAAAATAGTGATGAGATATAAAGTATAGCATAAGTCATATAGTCAGTAATGTTGTAATAACTATGTATGGTGTCAGATGGTACTAGATTTATTGGAGTGATCACTTTGTATGCTATATAAATGTCTAATCATCATGTTCACCTGAAATTAATATAATATTGTATGCCAACTGTATATGAAAAATGATAAAACTATTAAGAAAAAAACATCAACAGAATTAAAAGGCAACACATAGAATGAGAGAAAATTTGCAAATCATGTGTGTGATAAGGGATAAGTACTTAAAGTATAGAAAGAAATCCTACAGCAACAAAAACAACCTGATTGAAAATGGGCAACTCAGGCATTTCTCTAAAGACAGTACACAAATAGCAATAAATACATGAAAAGATGCTTAAATCGCTAATAGTTAGAGAAATGCAAATTAGAACCACATGAATGTCACCTTGTGCTCTCTCTAATCAAAAGAAAACTGGAGAAGCTATATTTCTTTAAGAAAAAGCAGACTTTACAGCAAGGAAAATTATCAAAGATAATGAGAGGAAGTGTGTATTGATAAAATGGTCAATTCTCAAAGAAGATATAGCAATCCTTAATGTGTATGTGCCTACCAACAAAATGACAAATACATGATGCAGAGACTAAGAGAACTGCAAAGATAAATAGATAAACTCACTATTATATTTGGAACTTCAACTCCTCTCTATGATTACTTGACAAATCCAGATGCAGAAAATCAGTATGGACATAGTAGAACTCAACAGTACCATCGATCAACTGGATCTAATTGATATAATAGAATACATCATACAACAACAACAAATGCATATTCTCAAGCTCACACAGAACATTCAGTAAGACAAAACACATTCTGGCCCAGGAAACATAAAAGAATAGAAATCAGCTGAGTGACCACCAAGATGGCAAAGTAGGAGACCCCAGCCTCCATCTCCCCTAAAAGATAAACAATTAAACAACTCTCTATAAACAAAAACAACTCTGGGAGAGGTAAGAAGAGTCCACTTAAGAAACTTCAGCATCACACTGGAATAACCTGAAAATAACTGCATAAAAAGGAAAGGATGAACAGCTTCATTTTGCCTGCATCATCTAATACCCCATACCGGTGACAAGAGGGAACTCCCCAGCTAAAGTGGGATGAGTGACCAGCTTCCCCAGCCTTTCAGGGCACTGCACAAAGGACTCACTTCGGTTTGATCCTACCAAGAGACCAGCAAACTTAGACATATATAAACACCAAGGAACAAGGAAAAGAGCAGGGGATACCAATATCAGCCATGCAGTGAAAGTGAACTGCTTTGCAGAGCACCCAAACAGTTTTTGTCATTAAAGAAACAACCATCACCATCACTGTGGACTGCCTGCTTACAGAGACCAAACTTTTGAGTTCCTCCCCACTCCGTGACCCCTACACCCACCAGAGACCAGGATCCGCTCTGGCAGCCAGCACAGGATTCTGCAGCTGTGCAAGTAACAGACACCAGCCTAGACCCACACAGCTGAACCTCACTGCCATTCATGCATTTGGGGTGAGCTCCTCCAGCTGTGCACTTGCATGCTGCTGGCCTGACTCTTCTCTCTGGCCTCTACTGCCACGTGCATGTTTATTGTGAGACCCTGCCACTACAGAAGTGTATGTTGACAGCCAAGGCCCCCATAGTTGATTGTGTCCTGTATTTGGCCCTATCTCAATTGACTGGCCTTCGCCTTTCTACTCACCTATAGCTGGACCTCCCAGCTAGCCACAGGGTACATTTCAACAGCTAGGGCCCCTGCACCTGTTTGTAGGTCTGGATATGGGCCTGAATTTTGTCACTGCAAATACTGGGCTCACCTGCAGCCAGTCTCTCAAGCTGTATACTTGTATGCCACCACCTGACTTCCTTCATTAACCTCCACTGCTATGCATGCAGCCATAGGAGACCCTGAAGCCACAAGAGTACACATCAATAACCAGGGCTCCTCCTGCAGCTGCCAGTGCATCTGCAGGATGCACTGCTAGCCCCAACCCCCACAAATTTATGTGTGTCTGCAACCAGCCCCTACCAATACAAAGAAACCTGCAGCTGGCTCTTGCAGCTGCATATATGCACACCACTAGCTGCAGCCACCACCACTGCCTGCCTGGGTTTCTTGCTGGTGAAACTGGAGGTACTTCTGAAGACCCCCACAGCTCTTACAACCACTGCAGACCCCCACAGTGCATGAGAAATACCATGCATTGTTGATACTGTGGACCCCAGTAGCCTGAGCCAATGAGATATTATGACCACCAACATGAAGCTACCACATGACCCAGCACTTGGTGCCCTGCACCAGTAGACCTGAGGTCACAGCATCCTGCATGCGCTTCAGGTGAAAGACATTTCTTACTGAGGTCAGTCCACAAATTCTGGAAGAGGTTACTGGTTCTTCAAATGTACAGACACCTATGCAAGGCTACAGGTATCAAAAAGAATCAAGAAAACGTGAATCCACCAAAGGAACACAGTAAATCTCCAGTAACTGACCCACAAAGAAAGGAGATACAAGAATTGCCCAACAAATAATTCAAAATCATTTTTATAAAGATGCTCAGAGAGCTACAAAGGAACACAAATAAACAACTTAACAATATAAGGAAAACAATACAGGAAAAAAAAAATAAGTTCACCAAAGGAAAAGAAAACATAAAAAGAACCAAATGGAAAATTTGGAGGAAAAAAATATGAAATCATCCCATAATTTCAATCATAATTATCTTCTTCAAGGCATGTTATAATAAAACTGTCTAAAATAAAAAATGAAAAGAAATTTAAAAGTAGCAAGACGAAAAAGTTTTTCCCATACAAGAGAAACTTCATAAGTCTATCAATGGATTTATCAATAGGAATTTTGCAGGCCAGGAGAAAGTGAGATATATTCAATGTACTGAAAGAAAGAAACCACCAGCCAAGAATACTTTATCCAGCAAAGTTGTCTGTCATAAATGAAGGCAAAATATTTTCTTAAACAAACAAAAGCTGATGGAGTTCATCACCACTACATGCCTTACAAGAAATGTTGAAAGGAAAAGATTCTAATGAGTGACATGAAAATGTACAACGCACTGATAAAAGTAAGTACATATTCTTATTTAGAATAATCTAATACTGTAATTGGCGGAGTGTAAAAGTTAAAGGACAAAAGTATTAAAATAGCTGTAACTATAATAATTTGTTAATGGGTACACAATATAACAAGATGTAAATTATGATATCGAAAACAAAATGAGGGTAAGTAAAGGGGTAGAGTTGAGGTTTACAATCGAATTAAGCTATTATTAGCTTAATACAGACTGTTATCTATAACAGTCAATATTAAAAAATCCTAAAATTTGAATGCAACCACAAAATACCCTGAGTCTACCCAAAGCAATTCTGAGAAAGAAGAACAAAGCTAGAGGCATCACACTTCCTGTCTTTCAAACTATATTTCAAAGCTATTATAATCAAAACAAGATGGCACTCACATGAAAACAGACACACAGACCAATGGTACAAAATAGAGTCCAAAAATAAACTCTTGCATATACACTTAACTATTTTTCGACAAAAACACCAAGAATATACAATGGGGAAAGGATTGTCTCTTTAATAAATAGCATTTAGAAAACTGGTATAAGAGAGATATCTAATTTCATTCTTTTGCATATTCACATGCAAAAGAATGAAATTAGATATCTCTCTTATACCACTCACAAAAATTAATTTGAAATAGATTAAGAACTTAATGTAAAGACCTGAAACTTCAAAATTCCTAGAAGAAAACTCTTCTTCTAGGGTCAAAGCTCTTTGATATTGGTCTTGGCAGTGATTCTTTTGGATATGACACTAAAAGTACAAGCAACAAAAGCAAAAATTAACAAGTCAGATTACATTAAACTAAAAGGCTTCCATGCAGCAAAATCAACAATAAACAAAATGAAAAGGTAATCTATAAAAAGGAATGAAAGAAAATATATGCGAACCATATATCTGGTAAGGGGATAATGTCTAAAACACATAAGGAACTCATACAACACAATAGCAAAAAAGAAAAAATCCTATTGCAAGATGGATAGAGAACTTGAAGAGACATATTCCCCCCAAAAGACGTACAAATGCCCAAAAAGTACATGAAATAATCAGGAAAATGAAAATCAAAGCCACAATGAGATCTCATACCTCTCAGAAAAGCTATTATTAAAAAGACAAGAGATAAATACTGGTGAATATGTGGAGAAAAGGAATCCTGGCGCACATTCGGTGAGAATGTAAATTGGTATAACCACCATGGAAAACAGTATGGAAGTTACTAAAACAATTAAAAGTAGAACTACTGGAGACCAGACGAAATCGCGTAGATAATAGAAGCTTTGTTCATCCTCTCTTAAGACCACATCAAAGTTGTGACGAAAACACGGAGCAAACAGCAAGCAGAGTCACCTGGGGTCTAGATGAACAGACCCTACAAGTAGGGAGAGAAATAAAAAATCACCCTGCAATGGTTGGAGGTAGAAGAGGGCGAAGACCCAAGGCTGCCAGGTCCCGAGTGGCTGAGTTGGACAGAGGCTGCGGCAGTTGCAGCTGGCAGATATGGACATTCCTCTTAAAAGAGCCATGTCAATGACTGGACTATCCTGGTTACACACTTGCTCACTCTGAGCACCAGCACTGGGTCAACTGCTGGGGAGGGATGGCACCAGAGACTTACAGGGGGACACTGAGTTGTCAGAGCAAGGGCCAGAGGCAGAAGTGCTGGCGGTATCCACTGTTCCTCTGTTGAGCCGTTCCTCTTCCCAGTGTGAGGCCACAGCGCCACCATATTTCAGACATCATGGAACTGGATAACAGAGGTTGCTCTGCCCAGAGGATTCCCTGAAACTCTGCCACCTTCAACTCACTTCCCTACCCAAACCATATCCAGTTGTGTCCTTAGTGAGTCCTGTGCCACTCACTAAGTAGCACCAAGACCCACACTGGTGGCAGCTGACCTCGGTTTCTGACGTGGCTTCACGAGGCAACTATAAGCACAGCACCTGTGGATTGCTCGCTGAATCTTAATAGGTGGCCCTGGAAAGACACAGGCTGGGGCTAAATTTAGCCTGCAGCTGAACCCCTCTTAGGACTGTGCTGCTGGACATCTACTATACAAAGCCACTCTAATAAGACCAGGAGACTTAAGAGTTTTCATTGGTACATAGAAACAGCCACAGAAAGGCAACCAAAATGGGAAGACAAAGAAGCAGAAACCATATAAAAGAACAGAACATAGATCCAGGAAAAATAGAGTCAAGCTATCTAACAGATGCAGAGTTTGAAACATTGATTATAAAGATGCTCAATGAACTTAAGAGAAGTATAGATGAACTCAGTGAGAACTTTAACAAAGAGATTTAAAAAAAACATAAAAACGGAAATGGAAATTATAAAAGGAAACCAGTCAGAAATGAAGAATGCATTATCTGAGATGAAGAGTATATTAGAGTGAATCAACAAAGTAGAAGAAGATTATCAAACCACCAATATAGAGGATGGGGAAGCCAAAATCACATAATCAGAATGGCATGAAAAAAGTAACCAAGAATATAATAATAATTGAAGGAGTCTATGGGACAAAATTAAGGGAAATAATATCCATGTCATAGGGGCACCTGAAGAAAGAGAACAAGAAGTGGAAAAGCTATTTGAAGAAATAATGATGGAAAACTTTCTTAACCTGGTGAAGGAAATAGACATGCAATCCCAGGAAGCTCAGAGGGTCAAAAAAAAAGAACCCAAAGATGTCTATGCCCAAATACATCATAATTAAAATGCCAAAGTTGAAATACAAAGAATCTTAAAAGCAGCAAAAGTAAAGCAATTAGTTTCCTACAAGGGAGGACCCATAAGGCTGGCAGCTAGTTTCTCAAAAGAAACTCTATGCAGGACAGAAGTCCTTGGCACAAAATATTCGATGTGATGAAAACCCAGGATCTATAACCTAGAATACTTTATCCAGCAAAGCTATCATTTAGAGTCAAAGGACAGATAAAGAGCTTCCTACACAAAAATAAGCTAGAGGAATTTATCAACACCAAGCCAGTATTACAGGAAATGTTGAAGGGACTTCTTTAAGAAGAAAAAACATGTATCAAAAAGAGGAACAAAGAATGGTAATAAGTACATTCTTACCAGCAAATACTCAAATGGAAAAGATTTAAGTGCTTCAACCAAAAGATAGAGTGGCCGAGTGAATAAGAAAACCAGACCCCTACATATGCTGTCTACGAGAGACTCACTTCAGATTAAAAGACACACACAGACTAAAAGGAAGGGGATGGAAAACAATATTGCCTTGATGGACCTAGAGGGCATTGCACTGAATGATGTTAGTCAAAGACAAATACCATATGATTTCATATGCATGCAGAATCTAAAGGACAAAATAACAACAGCAACAAAAATGGAAACAAGCTCATAGATACAGAGAATATTTAAGGGCTACTAGATGAGAGGGAGGGTTGGGGGAGATGAAAAAGGGCAAAGGGATTAAGAAATACAAATAGTTTCAAAATAGTCATGAAGATGTAAAGTGTAGCATAAGGAAAATAGTCAACAATGTTGTAAAAATATGTAAGGGGGAAAAGGGGTACTAGATTTAGTGAGGTGATCACTTGAGCTCTAATTACTATGCTATACAACTGAAACCAATATAGTATTGCATGTCAACTATAATTAAAACTCATTGAACTGTACAATGTATATATGAGCAACTAATTGTCTATTATATGTCAATAAAGGTTGGAAAAATAAAATAAAATTTCAAAATAAAAAAAAGGAAAAAAGAGAAATCTGTAATCCCATGTTCATAGCATCATTATTCACAATAGTCCAGATATGGAGACAAGCTAAGCGTCCACTGATTGATAAACAAATAAAGAAAATGTTATATTTATATAATTCAGCCATAAAAAGAAAAGAATCCTGCCAATTGTGAAAACATTGATGGACACCGAAGGCATTGTGCTAAGTAAAACAAGTCAGACAAAGACAAATACTGAATGATCTCACTTATATATAAAATATAAAGACATTAAACTCATAGAAACAGAGAGTAGAATTGTATTTGCCAGGGGCCAAGCAGTGGAGCAAATGGAAATGTTGGTCAATATGAACAAACTACTGATTATAAGATGAATAAGTTCAATGGATTTAAGGTACAACATGGTAACTACAGTTAACAATACTGTATTTTATACTTGAAATTTGCTATGAGAATACAACTTTAATATTCTCACCATAATGATAAAAAACAGTAATCGTGTGAGATGAAAGATGTTTTAACTAAACTGATTTTGGTAAACATTTTACAATATATATGTGTATCAAATCATCACATCACAACTTCAACGTACATAATGTTATATGTACATTATATTTCAGTAAACCAGGAAGAATAAATAAAATAATATAAATAAAAATATACTCTCATACCATAATAGAATGAAACTAAAATTCGGTAGCTGGAAAAGCTCAATATACTAGGAGATTAAACAACACACTCTTAAATAACACTCTAGTCAAAGAAGAAATCTCAAGAGAAATTTTGAAATATTTCTAACTAAATGAAAACTAAAATTCAACTTATCAAAATTTATGGGATACAGTGAAATTTATGCATAGAGAGAAACTTATAGAGTTGAATTAGAAAATAAGACAAATCTAAAATATATAATCTAAGATTCTACCTTAGGAAACTAGAAAAAAACAAAATCAAAGAAAGAAGAAAGAAAAATTATAACAGAAATTGATGAAATAAAAAATATAAAATCAATAAAGAAAATCAACAAAACTAAAAGCTGTTTTTTTGATAAAGATCACTAAAATTTCTAAACTCTAGCTAGGTTAACTATGCAAAAAAGAAGACACAAATTATTCATTGGACATTAAAGTTATAATAAAGAAAAATTATTAATAACTCTATGCCAACAAATTTGATAACCTAGATGAAATGGATGAATTCCTTGAAAGTCAAAATCTACCAAAATTCACAGAAGAAATATACAATATGAATAGGCCTATATCTATTAAAGAAATTGAATCGAGAATTAATAACCTTCCAAAACAGAAATCGCCAGTCCCGAATGGGTTCACTGGTGGATTCTACCAGACACTTAAGTAAGAAATTATACCAGTTCTTTACATTCTCTTCCAGAAATTGAAGCAGAGGGAATCCTTCCTACCTCATTCTATGAGGCTAGCATTACCTTAATACAAAAGCCAAACAAAGACATTACAAGAAAACTACAAACCAATATCATAAATATAGATGCAAAAAATATTAGCAAATCTAATCAAACAATGTATAAAAAGAATTATACACCATGACCAGTGAGATTTATTCAAGGCATTCAAGGCTGGTTAAACATTTGAAAATTAATTCATGTAATCCATCAAAGCAACACACTAAAAAAGAAAAAAAAATCACATGATCATATCAATAGATGCAGAAAAGTTGTTTGACAGTATCCAGCACTTTTCCATGGTAAAGAATAGCCACAAAAAACCTGTAGCTAACATCATACCTAATGATAAGACCCTTGAAGCTTTCCCACTACTACCTCTTTTCAACATAATACTGGAAATCCCAGTTAATATAATAACACAAGAAAAAGGAAATAAAGTGTATACGGATTAGGAAGGAAGATATAAAACTATCTTTGTCTGCAGATGAGATGAGTGTATGCAAAAAATCTAAAAGAATGGAAAGGAGAATTCCTGGCATTAATAAGCAATTATAGCATGGTTTCAAGATATAAGGTTAATATACATAAGTCAACCACTTTCCTATATATGAGCAATGAATAAATAGAGTTTGAAATTAAAAACACAATACTGTTTATATTAGTCCCCCACCCGCACAAAATGAAATATGTAGGAAAAGATTTAACAAAAAATGTGCAAGATCTACATAAAGAGAACTATAAAACTCTGATAAATAAAATATAAAAAGAACTAAATAAATGAGATATTCCTTGTTCATTGATAGAAGACACAATACCATCATGTGTCTCACAATGACCTTTTGGCCTATGATGGACCACATATACAACAGTGGTCCCATAAGATTATAATGGAGCCGAAACAGTCCTATCTTCTAGTGATGTCATAGATTTCTTAATGTAATAACAGAAGGGATTACTCAGGTGTTTGTGGTAATGCTGGTTTAAACAAACTTACTGTACTTCTAATCACTTAAAAGCATAGCACATATGATTATGTATAGTACATTACACTTGATAATGATAATAAATTACTATATTACTATACTTTTATTGTTATTTCAGAATATACTCCTTGTACTTATAAAAAAAAGTTTGCTGTAAAATAGTATGTCATGTTATGTGTTATGCCAGAAACAGCCACATACATCTCATGTTTACCACATCTTGATCGCATCATTTTATCTTGTGCTTGATTTAATCTCATATAGTTTTGTTCATCATGGACAGAAAGCATACAGAATCCACTGTTAATGTTTTAATAGTCCAGTAAAAGGCCACATTGAGTGATTGACCTGGAAAAAAATTTAAAAGTGATTAAGGACTACGAAGGTGGAAAATCAGTTATGGTTATTTCTCATTAGATAGGCATGTCCTATTCCACCATAGCTACAAACTGATGAAGGCTTTTAAAGGATCTGCCTCATCGAAGACAACAAGACTAAGAAAAGTATGAGAAGGTCTTATATCAGACATGGAGAAACTTCGAATGACCTGGATTGAAGACCAGACACAGAAGCATATCCTTCTCAACACCATGATGATCACAGGTGAAGCAAAAAGTTAGTTTGCAATGTTGAATGAAAAGGCTAAACATGACTATGCTGTTGAATTTACTGCTATCTCTGGATAGTTTAAATAATTCAAGAATCATTATTCATTACATAATGTGAAAGTGAATGGTGACTCTGAGTGGTGATGTGAAAGCAGCTGAAGAGTTTTTGGAAACTCTAGATAAGCTAATTGTGGGGAAAAAATTACTTGCCAGAGCAAATATTCAATATTAATGAAACCTCCCTATTCTGGAAATGAGGCCTGAAAGGACTTTAATCCTTAAGAAAGCTAAGTCTATGCCAGGTTTTGAGGCTTTTAAGGATAGGTTAACAATATATTTTGAAGGCAGTGTTGCTGGCTACAAATTGAAACTCTTTGTGATCTGGCACAGTGAGAACCCCAGGATCTTCAAGAATATCAATAAGCACACATTGGCAGTATACTACAGGAGAAATAAGAAGTCATGATGGCTCAGCTTCTCTTCCAATATACTCTTTTAAATTGCTATGCCAGTGAAATGGAGAAAAACTCTTTGGAGAATAACATACATTTCAAGATTTTACTTATTGTTGATAATGCTCCTGGACATATTTTGTTGATAATCTTCATCCCAATTTCAAAGTGGTGTTTCTATAAACATCACCTCTTTGATCCAAAAAATGGGTCAAGGAGTTATAGCAGTTTTTAATGTCTGCTACCTGAGAAGGACCTTTGTCCAGTCTATTGCTATAAGTGAGGAAGACACTGATGCAATTCTGGAAGGATTACAACATCTATGACTTGCATTGAGAACCTTGCTTGGGCTTGAGGCAATGTGACCAAAGAGTGTATGAATGGTATCTGGAAGAAGACACTCAAGATGTTCATCCATCACTTCAAAGAATTTACCAAGGAAAGGAGGTTGTTGAATGAGATAGCAAGCAATCTGAATCTGAGTGTAGATGAAGATGACATTGAGGAGCTCTCAGAGGCAGTTCCTGAGGAACTGACTATTGAGGAGTTGTTGGAACTGGAATAGGAGCACATAGCTAAAGAAGAGGTAAGAGAAAACAAAACTGCAGGAGAAGAAAAAGAACCTCCAAGAAAATTCACAGTGAAAGGGTTTAGCAGAAACTTTTGAAAACTTCAACAAACTTCTTAAAAAGTTTGAAAACATGTACCCCAACACTGAAAGGTTTTCATTAATAGGGAGGAAGATTCATGGTGCATTGTTTACTTTCAAGCAAATCTATGATGAAAACAAACAAATCAAACAAAGCACCATGAATAAATTTTGGAAGAGTGACACTTACTCAAGAAGAGCCTCTGGCAGGTTCTTCAGGAGATATTCCAGGAAAAGACATTATTATTGTGGGAGATGACAGCTCCATGCATACTATTGCTCCTGAAGACCTTCCAGTGAGATAAGTCGTGGAGGTGGAAGACAGTGATATTGATGATCTCGACTATGTGCAGGCCTAGGTTAATGTGTGTTAGTTTTTAACTAACAAACAAACAACAAAATAAACCATAAAAAAATAAAAGTAGGAAAAGATTATGGAATAAGAATGTAAAGAAAAAAATATTGTTTGTACAACTGTACAATGTGTTTGTATTTAAGCTAAGTGTTATTACAAAAAAGTTAAGAAGTTAAAAAATAATTTAAAAGTTTACAAAGTAAAATATTTACAGTAAGCTAAGATAAATTATTATTAAAGAATAAAAGTATTTTTTATAAATTTAGTGTAGTCTAAGTGTGAAGTGTTTATAAAGTCTACAGTAGTATACAGTAATGTCCTATGACTTCACATCTATTCACCAATGACTCATTCACTGACTCACCCAGAGCAACTTCTACTCTTGCAAGCTCCATTCATGGTAAGTGCTCTGTACAGGTGTACAATTTTTTAATCTTTATACTATAGTTTTACTGTACCTTTTCTATGTTTAGATACACAAATACTTACCATTGTGTTACAATTGCCTACAGTATTCAGTACAGTAACATTATATACACGTTTGTAGCCTAGGAGCAATAGGCTATATCATATAGACTAGATGTGTAGTAGCAGATACCATCTAGGTTTGTGTAAGTGCATTCTATGATGTTTTCACAATGACAAATTGCCTAAAAGCACATTTCTCATAACATATCCCCATCATTAAGTGAAGCATTATTGTATTGTGAAGATGTCAGTTCTGTCCAACTTGATCTATAGATTTGATGCAATCTCAATCAAAATCCCAGCAAGTTATTTTTGGGATAAGGACAAATGATTCCAAAATTTATACAGAGAGGCAAAAGACCCATAATAACCAACACGATATTGAATGAGAAGGACAATGTTGGAAGACTGATACTACTCAACTTTAAGACTTTCTTTAAAGCTACAGTAACCAAGACAGTGTGTTATTGGAAAAATAACAGACAAATAGATCAATGAAACAAAATAAAGCCCAGAAATGAACCTATATAAATATAGTCAATTGATCTTTGACAAAGTACCAAAGGCAGTATGATGGAGCAAAGTTAATCTTTTCAACCAATTGTGCTAAAACAAGTGGATATCCACATGCAAATCATCATCATCATCATCATCATCATCATCATCATCATCATCATCATTTTGATCCAGACCTTACACCTTTCACGAAAATTAACTAAAAATGGATCATAGACTTACAGGTAAAATGCAAAACTATAAATCTCCTAGAAGTTAACCTAGGGAAAAATCTAGATGACCTTGGGTATGGCAATAGCTTTTTTGATACAACATCAAAGGTACCATCCATAAAAGAAATGATAGATAAGATAGACTTAAACTTCTGCTCTTCAAAAGACACTGCTAAAGAGAATAAGAAGCCAAAGACTAGGAGGAAATATTTGCATAAGACACATCTGATAAAGAGCTATTCAAATTATGCAAAGTACTCTTAAAACTCAACAAAAAAACAAACAACTCAATTCAAAAATGGGCCAAAGATCATGACAAACACCTCATGAAAGAAGGTATACAGATGGCAAATAAGCATATGAAAAGATGATGCACATCATAGTTATCAGGGAAATGCAAAATAAAACAATGAGATACCACTATACTCATATTAGAATGGCCAAAATCCTGAACTCTAATAATACCAAATGCTGACAAAGATGTAAAACAATAGGTGCTCTTATTCATTGCTGGTGGGAATGCAAAATGGTTCAGCCACTTTTGAAAACCGTTTGGCAGTTTTTTATAAAGCTAAACATACTCTTACCATACATTCCAGCAATTGTACTCCTTGGTACTAACCCAAAGGAATTGAGAACTTATATCCACACAAAAACCTGCACACAGAGGTTTATAGCAGCCTTATCCATAGTTGTCAAATCTTGGAAGTAACCAAAATACCTTTCAGTAGATGAATGGATAAATTTTTTGTGGCACATTCAGTCTACAGAATATTATTCCGTGCAAAAATGAAATGAGATATCAAGACTTGAAAAGACATGGAGAAACCTTAAGTGCATATTACTAAGTGAAAGAGGTCAATCTGAAAAGGCTACATACTGTGTGATTTCACCTATTTAACATTCTAGAAAAGGAAAAACTATGGAAACAGTAAAAAAAAAAAAATCAGTGGTTGCCTGAAGCTGGGGTTGGGGTGGGATAAATCAGTAGAGCACAGAGGATTTTTGAGGCAGTGAAAATACTCTGTATGTTACTGTAATGATGGATACATATCATTATATATTTGTCCAAATCCATAGAATGTACAATACTGAGAGTGAACCCTAATGCAAACTGTGGACTTATCGTGATTACAATGTTAATGTAGGTTCATCAATTATTGTAAATGTCCCACTTTGGTGGGAAATGTTGATAACAGAGGAGGCTCTTCATGTGTAGGGATAGGGAGTGTATTGGAATCTATGTACATGCTTCTCAATTTTGCTGTGAACTTAAAATTTCTCTTAAAACAAAGTTTTTAAAAAGTGGTTTAAATGACAAACTTTGTTATATATAACAATAAAATAATTAGTTACTTATAAAAGGGAATGCTATGAACAAATTTATATTCATAAGTATGACAATTTAGAAGAAATTGACTAATTTTTCAAAAATCACAAACTACTAAAACTTTCATAAAGATGAAATAGATATGAATAACTCTATACCTATTAAAATGCAATTGATTATGTAAAAACTTCCAGAAAAGAAATATTCAGTCCCAGATGGTTTCACTGGAGAATTCTACCAAACATTTCAAGAATTAACACCAATCTTACAAATTTATACATTCTCTTCCAGAAATAGAAGAGGAGAGAATATTTCCCAACTCGTTTTATGAAGCCAATATTACCCTGATACCAAAATCGAAAACAGAAGAAAAAAAGAAATCTACAAACCAATATTTCTCATCAACTTAAATGCGAAATTCCTCAACATATTAGCAAATCTAATCCCACAATGCACACGAATAATTATACACTATTACCAAGTGGAGTTTGTTCCAAGGATGAAAGGCTGGTTCAACATTTGAAAATCAATGAACACAATACACCATATGAACAGGTTAAAGAAGAATCATAATATGCTCACATCAATTGATGCAGAAAAAGCCTTTAACAAAATCCAACATCCATTCCTCATATAAATTCTCAAGCAAACTATGAATAGAAGGGAACTTCATGAAGCATGAAAGGCATCTATGAAAAATTTACAGTTAGCATCATACCTAATGGTAAAAGAGCTAAATGCTATCCTCTAAGACTGGGAAAAGGAAAAGATGTTCACTCTTGCCACTTTTATTCAACATCGTTCTGGAATTTCTAGTCGCTGCAATAAGGTAAGGAAAGAAGATGTACAGATTGGAAAAGAAGAAATAAAGCTGTCTCTATTTACAGATGACATGATTGACCACATAGAAAATCCAAAAAAATTTACAGAAAACAAAACCACTCCCAGAACTAGTGAGTTTAGCACAGAAGCAGGAAATAAGATCAACATACAAAAAAAAAAAAATCACATTTATACATACTAACCATGAACACATGGAAACTGATATAAAAACCCACTACCATTTACAATTGCTCCAAAGAAATTGAAATATTTAGATATACACATAACAAAACATGCACATAATTCATATGCTGAAAACTACAAAACACTAATGAAAGAAATTAAATGTAAAAACATACCATATGCATGGGTTAGAAGACTCAACACAGTAAAGCAGTCAATTCTCCCAAAACTGATATATAGATTAAATACAGTTCCTCCCCAAGTCTCAGCAAAAGTTCTTTTATAGACATAAATAAGTTTATTCTAAAATGTATGCAAAAAGTCACAGACCCCAGTATAACTAAAACAATCTTGATATGAAATAGTAAAGTAGAAATAATCACTCTACCCAATAATAAGGTCTATACTGTAACTACAATGACAAAGACCTGTACACAGATGTTCATAGAAACTTTATTCTTAGTAGTCAAACACTACATACAACTTAGATGTTCTTCACCAGATCAATAGTTAAACAAATTACAGTACACACATACCACAGAATCCCACTCTGTAACAAAAATAAACAAACGTAATACAGGCAACAACTTGAATGACTCTCAAGAGCATGCTGGATGAAAAAAAAAAGCTAATTCCAAAGGTATGGTTTCATTCATATAATTTTAAAATGGCAAAATTATAGAAATGGAGAACAGATTAGAGGTTGCCAGGGGTTAGGTACTAAGGTGGGAGGAGTAGTAAGGAAGTGGATATGGCTGTAAAAAGGCAACATGAGGTATCTTTATTGTGATAGAACTATGTATATTGTCTGTGGTAGTGGACTCAAAAACCTGCACATGTGATTAAATTGTATAGAAATAAAATACAAACACAAATTACTACAAATAAATCTTGGAAGATCTGAGATAGATGGATTGTACCAATATCAATTACCATTGGAGGAAATGGTAAAGTGTACAGGGAATCTCTGTATTGTTTTTACACTGCATGTGAATATATAATTTTTTCAGTAAAAATTGCTATTTAAAAACCTACTAATCTTTTTTTTTTTCAAGAATCATGCCCTACTCTGTTGTCTTTAACATCATAATAGCTTCTTTATTGGCTGCTAATCAGGTTTACAAGAAGCTTCAGATAATGAGCAGCTATGGGCCTTTGGCTCAAACTAAGCTGAAGCAGATATGCTTTTTGATATTTCTGATCTTCAGATTCACTAATCACATCGGAACACTCTGACATTTTCTGAAGGAGTCATCTGACCTGTTCACTCCCTGGTGCTGTCAATATGTAAGCAGGATGCATGACCATTTCACGTGTGTGGTCAACAGGACTGGGGAATAGATCGAATAGAAACCAGCTTGAAAAAAAAAAAAAGTTGAAGGAGCCGGGCTGTTTCTCCTGAGATAAGGTGACATGAAGGATAGAATACCTGAGTTCAGACCCCTAAAGGGATGTTTTGGGGCAAAAAAAGTGACCTTTTTCCTGAGGTCCTAAGGATGGTTGATGATAAGATCAGCATTTAACCTCAGGGGTGCTTTATAGATGCAGATATAGGCTTCGCAGAAAAAATGACTAACTGAGCTGCCCAGTAATGAGATGTGCTGCTTCTGGATGTAGAGAACACCCTATTATTGGGATCATTTGAACAGAAGTCATTGAACATCTCTCGGACTGTGGAAATTCCCTTTCGATGTGTAGATTCTAACACCAAAGTAATCATGTAAAACAGGGCTGCTAGTGATTTATCCCAGTACATCTCTGGTCTCTCACTGGTTTTTCATTTTTTCCTGATTGGAACCTTCTCTTCCTTAGTGATTAGAAGGGACAAAGAGAAGGACTCTGAAGTCTTACAACCAGTGTTCTGCATAGACTGGAATCTTTTTGCAGGAAAAGTCAAGATACTATTGTTTTGGGTGGCATGTAGGGACACAGAACCTTGCAATAACCTTCTGGACCAATTTGGGAGATTGATATGGACGCAGAGTAACCATAAGCAGCTTTTAGTTATGACATTATGTGAAATATAATTTTTTCCATGTCTGCTTTTCCTAATAAACTGCAAGCTCTTTCAGGGACTCCAAATCTTACTTTTCTTTGTGTTCTTCTTATATCTAGAACCTTATACATAGTGGCTGCTTGATAGTTTCTCTGTAGAGTTTCTCAGCATGATCAGATTATTTGTGGTGTGGTTTGCATATCAAATGAGAGCCTGGCATTTCCTCACAGAGGAAAGAGGGAACTGTCTCCCAGTTTCTTTTTGGGTGACACCTAAAGGTATCTCCCTACCACTTCTTTCATTTAAAAGCAATCAGAAATATAAAACGACACTATTAAGAGCTAATTTTTTGACAAAATTTCCAGTGCTGGACGCATTCACCTGATGCCTTAGATATGAGAAGAGTGGGTAGGCTGTGGGCATTTTCTTCAGACTGTGACTGGAGGGTTAGTGGACTGAGGGGCCCTTTATAAGTGATCAGGGCTTTCTTAAAGTCTTTTACTGATTAATAATATTAGGGTATGGAGGTAGGGGTTGGAGGAGGGGAAGGTTATATGTTGATGGACCTTCAAGAATAGAAAAGGAAATCCAGAGAGGCTAAGTTAAGGAGAGAAAAAATAATGAGGCCTCTCCCCAGAGTAAGGTGTGGCCTAGAGGAAGGTAGCTCAGGGTTCCAGCCATGTGGTCCATTTCAATGGTGGGGAGGGGTACACAGGGACACACTAGGAGCCTGAGCCCTGGCTTGACCAGACACCTGTCTATCTGTCAGTCAGTCTTTCTAGGACTTCCCCACAGATGGCCCCTATCCTCTGGCTGAGATTGCTCCCAGAATGGCACTAGTAAGATAACACGGCCCTGGGAAGGGGGGCGGAGGGTAGCCTAAAATTAGCCCCCTGGACTTAGTCATTCCAGGGGCTGACGCCTAGCCTTTCTGTGGTGTTGCTAACAGTGGGAACTGAGTGTCCTGCCTGCAAACTTGGGGCAGTAGGGGCTCCCCAAGAAGAGGCCACCAAGACCCAGTGCTTCACAAAGGAGCAGTAGCAGTGGCGACCCGGGGTAGTGCCGGCTTCAAGCAGAAGCCCGGTGAGTACCTGAAACCTAGAACCCCATGATACTGACAAGGAGGAGTGAATCTTAGGACTGCAGGCCTATGGATCTGTGGCTACCACCTTTTGTAGGTTTTTCCCACTGGGTCTGGTTTCTGGGGGCACTTGGGAAGCCTGTAGGGAAACCTCCCACATAGGGAAAGAGGGATATGGTGATGGCTTCCTGCTGTGTCTGTCCCAAGAGGGTGTGTCTGCCAAGGCTATGGGGTCCAAACAGACCTACTTCTTGAAGGAAATTGCCCTTGTACAATACAGAGAGTGTGAACGTTGTCTTTGTGCCCTTGTGTGGTATTCGTGAATCTGTGTGTTGGGGTGCAGCAGGATAGGCTCAAAGGAAGAAGGCAGACAGAGCTCCTCAGGGTGGGGGAGGAAGGTGAGGCTTAAAAATAGTTTACTAAGGCCTGGAGGACTGTTCTAGTGCCCACGGAAACCAGCCACTCTCCCATAGGAGATCTTAACCTGAATTCATAGACCCTCAAGAGGGCCTTAGATAGAATTCGAAGGGTCCAAAAACACAGATGGTGCAAATAATTACCTTTTATCCCCCTAATCTCTAACTAGAAATTTATCATTTCCTTCAAGGATGAATGTAGGCAGCAAATGGCAGTAGTGCTACTATTTCTTGTAACTTGGTGATCAGAAGAAATGACAGACATTTCATATCATATTACAGTCCTGGCAGAGGATCTGGAATTATTATTTATGCTCATCATCACATAAAAAAATATTGGTAGATCTTGTCATTAATGTGTTAATAACAAACATTTATTACTATCTCATGCAGTTTTAAAAATATTTTGATAGCTGTATTTCAATGTAATTTATTTCCTTTAATTCTATGTATTATTTTATGTGTTAAAAAACATTCTGAGAAGAGACCAGATATTTAACCGAATTGTCACAGGGGCCAATGTCACACACAAAAAAAGGTTTAAAAACCCTGTACTTTGGGGATCAGGAAGGAATCCTTGCACAGAATAGTCACATAATAACTCTTTGATTAATAAGCCATAACAAGATGAAGTTAGACAAACAGAGTAGTTAGATTTTCTTTTCCTAACAATAAGGAACAAACCCCTTAAGTGCCCAAGCTAGCTGGGGGCCATGGGTTGATTTCCCTCTGGAGGCTCATTTAGATTGGCCTTGTGGGCTTATAGTAAGACTTTTAGATTGGCCTTGTGGGCTTATGGTAAGACTTATGGCGAGAGCTTCAGCATTTTCCTCCACACTCCCTGCCTTCTTTATCTTCCTGGACACAACTCCCCAAAATAAAACAATAAGAAGGGAAATCTTGCTGGTTGTCAGAAGAAATGATTTGTAAAAAGAACCTTCCATGACCAAAGTCTCTGGAATTCAGCATGGCCCTCAAAGTTGAAGAATCTGAGAGCTGCAATGTAACTCTGCTTGAGGCAAGGGAGAGGGTCATGTGTTCATTTTTAAGGTTTCAATAGAAAAACAAGATGGGTAGTAGGGAAACTCATATTCTATTTCTGGCTGTTATTGCCTTGATGTAAGGCATCTCACAAATCCCATACCTTCTCAGGCCTCAGTTTCCTCCATCTACAAAATGGGGGTAATACAGTATCACCTCTTCCACTATGGTGAAATAACTTTGAAAATTACAAGGTTATAGGTGTGTTCTTGGTTCTTCCTAATGAAGCAACTGACAATATTGGTCATATGACCTTAGGAAAAATTTCCTGCTTTCCTTTGGGCCTTGGTTTTCCCATCTCTAAATTGAGGAAATTAAATTAAATGATTTACTAGGTACATTTCAGCTTTGAGCTTATAGGACTTTAAGTAGAGAGTAATAGTCATAGAAGACCTAAATGATAGCAACCACCACAGTAAAAATGGTTACAGAATACTGCATTCAGGCGCTATTCTAAAAAGTTAATATGTATTAACTCACTAAATCCTAACAATAACCCTCTGAAGTAGGTACTACTATAATCTTCTCTATACAAATGAAGAAATAGGTAGGAGAGATTAAATGATCTGCCCTAGGTCACACAACTACATGATTTCAACCCTATCACTTTTTATCCACTACAACTAAATAGTGGATCTGGGATTGAAGCAGAATGTCATACCATGTTTTACCACTACATTATATAGCCTCTCAATCTGCAGTGGGAGCAAAAGAGATCCATATAGAAGGAGTTACAATAGTGTGATGACTTCTATAGTGCTATAAAAGCACAGACTCTGGAAGAACTAATCTATCAGAAGAAACTGCATGTGACAGAAGAAAGCATGATATATATGGGGAGTCATCATTTTTCTTTTCTCATTGCTGGATATTGGAGTATAAGTAGAGGATTAATATGAAGTAAGGCTGAAGATGTTGGTGAATATTTACTCATGAAGGACCTCTGAGTTAGGATAAGGCATCTAGGCCATACTCTGAAAGAAAGAAAAACCATTAAGGGATTTAAAATGGGATTGATACAGACAAGATTTGTGTTTTTAAATGATCGCCTTAACCACGATGTGGAGAAAATATTGAGAAGGGAAACTAGCTAGATGATTACTATAACAGTTGAGCCAAAGTTTATGGGAGCCCAGATAAAGCACTGGCAATGGGGTATGGGCCTGAGGGGATGGCCTACAGTTATCTCTAGGAAGTAAAATCCACAGGACTTGATGATCCATTGGATGAGAGTGGACAAAGAGATAAGAGGACTAAAATGAGTCTTGAGTTTTTGGATTGGTTGACTAGGTAGATGGTGAAGAACTAAGATATGGGTCAAGTTCTGTGATGGTAGTGTTATGATACTATTGACTTTGAAGTGCCTGAAGAAACTCAGTGAATACATACATTTTGCTAAGAGACAACTGGGGGTCTTGTAGTGAGTGATAGGGTTGAAATCATGTAAAGGTGAGAGCTACAGCTCTGGGACTGGAGAGAAGAGGATCAAGGAGAGAACAAGGGGAACATAACTATTTCAGGAAAGAAAAAATAGGAGAGTGTGCTGGCCAGGAAGCCAAAGGAGAGCTATATAGAAGGAAGTGGTCAGTGCAGCCAGTTATCCCAGAAAAGTCTGAGAAGGAAAGATCTGAGAAGCAGCCAGTAGATTTAACCACAAGAATGACTTTTTAAAGAACTATCTGTGTGATTGATGGCAGGTGGAGTCAGACTGAAGATGGTAGAGAACTGAATGAGTTATGGGAAAGTAGACAGTAGATGACTCTTTAGATATGTTTAATGAAGAAGTGAGAGATGAATAGAAAGGTAGCTAGAGTGAGACAAAAGATCATAGAAGTGTTTTGTTTGTTTCCAAAGATGATTGAGGGGGAGGAGCCAATGAGGAGGTTGAAGGTGTAGAAAGAGGAAGCTTAACTTTAAAGATCTAATATACAGTAGCTCTCTTCCTCTTAACATATCTATGATACAGAGACTATCATTTCTGTCTTATAGATAAAGAAACTGAGTCCCAAAGAAGGGAAGAGTCTTGCCCAAGGTTACTCGGCTAGGAACTGGAAGTGCTAAAGTTGCCACCTTGGTCTGCCTAATTCCTAAAATCCTCTTCTTACAATTGCACTCCAAAATGAATAAATAGTAAAACCATATATGGAGTTGATGCTTGTAGGTGGGAAGGGGTCTAATTCTGAGGGAGATCCCACCCACCCACGTCACAATTTTTTCTATGAGGTGTATACCTGAGGTCCCAGGCTAACAAAGAGGGGTGGAGGTGAATAGTGAATAAAAGGAGGTGTGTGGCCCTGAGACCATGGCTGCAGGGTATGGGAGGGTAGGGAGATTGAGCTTTGAACAACCTACCAGCTTACTTTGATGACATTACAAACTTCTGTGAGTAACTTTGACTATGGCACACTAGAAACAGGACTATTAAGGTCAAAGGATTAGGTTGAATTAGTCATTAGGCCATGGGTGATTTCATAGGGTCTGGGGATAATGGGGAGTAATAAGTGAGATTGGAGATAAAACTCCAGGCTGGGTGGGGCAGAGAGGATGAGAAAAGGCTTAATCCAGAGGGATGGGGAAGCTATAGGTTCCAAGGAAGTGCTGGCAATCAAAGAAACTCCTGGACTAAAGTGTTCCTGGGGCAGAAACTAGTTGTTGCCAGAGAGGAGGACTTGTCCTAGAAACCTAAACTATTTCTTCTCTTTGAATTCATTTTACTTGAAGTATGTTCTTTGTAATGCCACCTCTTTATTTGATCAATAAATGTCATTCAACATCCATTTCCTAATCAATTCTGTTGTCTGAAACATGGGACATAAATCTGAGGGAGGTCACATATGAAGGGCTGTAAAGAGGTTAACTTCATCTAAAAGGCTGGGAGGTGGAATTGATGTCAGAATGCTCAGGAATGAAAGTTCAACATCACAAAGCACCATTCTGTTGGCCTAACAACTGCTGAACCAGAGCTACCTCATTTGTTCACACATTGCGAACTAAGGAAGATGCATCTACCAAATCCCCAGCCATGATTTAGCCCCTACTGGGAGTGGTGGAATACAAGATGAATAAAGGAGTCTTCATCCTGGAGTTTACACACTAATGAAGCACAGATAAGTGGAAATGTGGTGTGAAAGTTCATAGCCAAAGTCTTGTTGTCATCCTTTGGAATCCCTGAGCAGGGGGAGGAAGAGATTAGGGAGGACTTCCCAGAAGCAGGAGTTTGAAGGGCGGGCAGAACAACAAAAGCGAAGCCGTTAATCTGTTTTGGCAACCATCTCTGGGGCCTGAAGTAAGAAGTAGTAGAAGTTATAAGGAGAGGACCCATGAGTGAAGAGCCTGATGGTGAAGGCTGGGGAGCAAAGGCTGGCATCCAGGCTTTTAATAGTGGCCCTCAGTCTCTTTTCTGTGTTTGTCACCCACAGATCTGGAAGATCCTCCTCCTCATAATGAGAATAGTTCTGCTCCAATCAGCCAACATGAACCTCATGGACATCACTAAGATCTTCTCCCTCCTGCAGCCCGACAAAGAGGAGGAGGACACCGACACAGGGGAGAAACAGGCTCTCAATCAAGCAGTATACAACAATGACTCGTATGCTTTGGACCAGCTTTTGTGCCAGGAACGTTACAAACGCTTTATCAACAGCAGGAGTGGCTGGGGCGTTCCTGGGACACCCTTGCGCTTGGCTGCTTCTTATGGTCACCTTAGTTGTTTGCAGGTCCTCTTGGCACATGGTGCTGACGTCGATAGCTTAGATGTCAAAGCACAGACACCACTTTTTACTGCCGTCAGTCATGGCCATCTTGATTGTGTGCGTGTGCTTTTGGAAGCTGGTGCATGTCCTGGTGGTAGCATCTACAACAATTGCTCTCCTGTGCTCACAGCTGCACGTGATGGTGCTGTTGCCATTTTGCAGGAGCTCCTAGGTCATGGTGCAGATGCAAATGTCAAGGCTAAACTACCCGTCTGGGCATCAAACATAGCTTCATGTTCTGGCCCCCTTTATTTGGCTGCAGTCTATGGGCACCTTGATTGTTTCCGCCTGCTTTTGATCCATGGGGCAGACCCCAACTACAACTGCACTGACCAACGCCTATTAGCTCGTGTCCCACGTCCCCGCACCCTCCTTGAAATCTGTCTCCACCATAATTGTGATCCAGAGTACATCCAGCTGTTAATTGATTTTGGTGCTAACATCTACCTTCCATCTCTCCCCCTGGACCTGAACTCACAAGATGATAAAGGCACCGCATTGCTGCTACAAGCCCGAGGTGAGTGTCAAGCAGGCCAATTCTACAGGCTTCCTTCTGTGGAAGTCCCAGGGCCCCAAATCAATCCCTAAGCCAATCTTTCAGGGATGAATTGGAGAAAACACCATCTTTCTCTCTCTCTTGGGCACCAGTGGAGAAGAGGTTAGGAATGGAATCACTAAGATGAGGTGGGAGGGATAGCACTAGCCCAATATCTTATTCTGGCTCTGCCATGACTGCTTTGTGGCTTTGAACATGCCCTCCCTAGACCTCAGTGGGTCCCCTTTAGTACGATGCATTGAGGGGACAGTAGGGGACACGTTTTAGAAGGGAGAGAGCATTTAGGGCTGCAGTAGCCAGGGCAGAGTGGATGCAGCCTTGGGTGGGAGAATTACCCTGAGAATTTCTTCTCATGACCTGTTTCTCTTGCTATAGCCACTCCACGGTCACTACTATCACAGGCCCGTTTAGTTATCCGCAGAGCCCTGCACCAGGCCAGCCAACCACAAGCCATTGACCAGCTGGATATTCCCCCTGTGTTGATTAGCTACCTCAAACACCAACTGTAATCTTTCAGTTGAAACCCACAATGCCTTCAAAAACTTCCTGGGGACCCAGGTAGCTTGGAGGGCACTATAGCTCTACCCACTCATTTGGAGCTGCTCTCCTGTATTATCCTCCACAATAAAATCATCAGCAAAATAAATCCTGGTGGCTGCTGTGTCTGGTGTGTGTGTATAGAGGAGTTACTAGGGGGAAGGGTCTGATTGGCCATGGGTAATAGTCTAGCATTTGATAAGATAGGGGTTCCTGACCACCGAAGAGAAAAAGAGAAAACTAACCCAATGGCCAATACCCCTCCACCAAAATCCTCAAGAGAATTTGAAACTGTGTTGTTTTAAAAGCAAGGTCCTGAAAAATTCAAGTGAGTGGAAGGGTAGCATCGACTTGCTCAGCCCTGTACCACCCTCTATTTTTCAGGCTGCTGCAAGGCACGTTTTCAGGGGCTGTCATCAAATCCCCTATTGAGTCAAGTGATCGAGAAGCCTCCAACTCATTCACCTTGAATCATAGGCTGCATTACCACTAGTCCAGTTTATAATTAAGATCAAACTGGGAAAACAAACTACCAAATATTACAGAATTTAATGCATAAAAGAAATTGGTTACATAGATGATAGCCATAGAATCCAAGCAGGATAGGAAAGTAATTGACTGATTAGTGGCATCAAGAGGCCAAGACCACACCTAGGCTGAAGGGTTAAGGAAGTATGTCTAGAATCCAGAGACATAAGTCACCTGATGGAAAGTGGAATCACAGGCTTGTCCAGGGTACTAGAACCATAGAAGAGAGACACTGCCCAAACCACAGGAAAGAAAAAATACCCTCTCCTTTCCTTCATTCTTGCCGTTCAATCTGCCTCAAATGTCTCTCATTGGGGGAAACTAAAAGTCAACTAATACGAGAGCCTGGGAAACACAGCCTACAGAGAGTAGTCCCCTTGCAATATAAGACAGAATAAGGGAACTTGAGGAATGGAGAAACAGTGGGAGGAGATGGTGACTGAGTCAGAAGCTGGAATCATACAGCAGAATTAGAAGTATATTGACAGTGAGATTCACAGAATATACATAGCAGAGATAGCACCAGAAGCACAAAAGGCAGAGGCTAAATACACATTCTTCTCCATTTTTCCTACCCTTCCATCAGTTCCTTCCATTGGTTAAACCCAGTCAAATGATGATTGATGAGGGAAATGCAGCCTGCAGTGGTCAGTCCCTTATGATGTGGAGAAGAGCAGGGGAAGGAGGAAAACAGGAACAGCACAGATAATCATCCAAATTCAGATCCAGGCCCCCTCATTTTGCTAAATCTTTATCCTTTCACAGTACCTTTTTGCATTTCTCCTGCACAACACCTGGGTGGGGATGTGGAAAAGCAATGACACATGATGAAGGGATGGAGGAGAAGAGCCAAGATAATCTGTACCTGGGAAGCACTTTATTTAGGACTCTTCCTGGGAGCTGTCTTGACAGCCCTCCTACATCATGACCTCTTATCATGGGGAAAGGGAGACAGGGGATAGCGTCTTGAACTGACTTGCCTCTCCCAACTCTCGCCTCTCCCACTCTCCCTAGCTTCTAGTGCCTCAGAGACTTTAGGAAAAATGCAAGAAAACTGGATATCTATTTCCATGGCCCTACTCCACTCAGCTTCCAGACTCATTTTTCTGCATTTCGGAGAGCAGAGCAACTGTTTATCTCCAAGGAGCAAGAGAACTGAAGGACTGGGATGTAAGCATAGACAGAGGGCTTCAGGGCAGACAGACCTAGCTCTCTTCTTAGGGGTAAGTTCCCATGGCTCTGCCCTCATCCTCTTTGGGCCCTTGGGAATTAGGAGTCATCCTCAGCAACTCCATCTACTGTAGGCCCCTGAGAAAGTATGCCTTTCAAATGGGGCCTGGCAAGGGTGGCATCCCTGCGGCATTTGGGACACAGATTCCATGGTTAACCTATGAAAGCATGTGGATATTCTGGTAATTTTAAAGTACTTGCGCTTGAGGAGGATGTAGTATTATACCAAATTCTAGGCAGAGAGGAAGGGTTAAAACTCTTAGCCCCATTTCCCAGATAAGTGGACTGAGACTCTAACAAAGTTAAGTGCCTATGTTTTTGGCTGTTATATTTCCAGTTGCCTGTGCTGCTGATGAACAGAGACAATTTCATGGCCTAGTGCCTTAGACAATAGACCAGGGGTTGGAATGGATCATGTCAAATTCTGATGATGAATCTTCAGAGACAAACTTCCTTAGGAAATGTGAGAAGGCAGAGGTAATGTTATTGTTCCTTGAGTGAAATCTCTCCCTTGTCCTTTAGTCTCTTCTTGACATTGGTCCCAGAGGATAACCTAGTCTCCCCACTCCCACTACCCACTATAGCAGCCAGTTTCCAAGAAAGCCAAATCTTAACTTTTTCAGGTGAACCAGGCCCCTTCCCTCCCTCCTTGTCTCCCTCTCTCCCTGTCTCATCCTGACCTCCCTTTCTTGTCTTCCTTCTTCCCTCCTTCCTTCTTTCCCTTCCTCCCTCTCTTACTTCCTGGCATTGCCATGAGCCTCGGGCTGGCTCTGCTCTTTACATGCCACTGATCAGTTGGCATTCTCTCTTGCAGTGAGAAAACTATTTTCCTTTATTCAGAAAGGTGGCCCTCAAAGACTAGGTCCAAAGTTTGAAAGGGCCTATTGAGCTTCAGAAGCCAGAGAGATCCTCTTCAGCTGCTACCTTGAGGGAAAGTCTAATATAAGCGGTGTTATTTGATCTTGTTCTTAAATGGTGGAAAAGGTTTTAATCAGGCCAGAGGAAAGAAAAAATATATATATTAGTGGAGGGAACTCAGTGAACAAAAACATATAAGTGAAAAAAAGCAGGGCAATTTGGATAACCAGTAAAGTTTGGTTAGAGTCCAATGTATTTTAAGAATAACTAGGCTTGGGACTAGACTGGAGTGGGCCCTGAATACCCTGGTGTTTTGGACTTGAAGATTTCAGATCTTAGAATAGGGTATGCACAGTTATAGGAACAACTTGCTGAATGTACAAAGAACATGTTTCTAATTTCCCAGGGCAAATCTGTCAGTGTTACATTTTTTACTATAATATAATTGACATATGACATTATATTAGTTTCAGGTATACAGCATAATGATTTGATATTTTGATTTGATTTGACATATATTGTTAAGTGATCATCATGATAAGTCAGGTTAACATTTGTCACCAAACATATTTAATTTTTTTTTTATGATGAGAGCTTTTAAGATCTATACTCTTAGCAACTTTCATATATGCAATACATTATTATTAACTATAGTTGCCATGCTGTAAATTACATCTTCATGTCTTATTTATTTTATAACTATAAGTTTGTACCTTTTGACCCCCTTCACCCATTTCACCCACCTCCAACCCCACCTCTGGCAACCACCAATCTGTTCTCTGTACCTATAAGGTCATTTCTTAAAAATTTTAGATTGTACATGTAAGTGAGATTATGCATTATTTGCCTTTCTCTGTTTGACTTATTTCACTCAGCATAATACCCTTAAGGTCCATCCATGTTGTTGAAAATGGTAAGATTTCATTTTTTATTGCTGAATAATATTTCATTGTATACATACACCACATTTTCTTTGTCCATTTATCCATGGATAGACACTTAGGTTGCTTCCATATCTTGGTCATTATAAGTAATGCTGCAATGAACATAAAGTTGCATATACCTTTTTGAGTTATGTTTTCATTTTCTTCAAGTTAGTGTTTTCCTTTTCATCCCGGAAGTGGAATTGCTGGGTCATATGGTAGTTCTATTTTTAATTTTTTGAAGAACCTCCATACTGTTTTCCATAGTGGCCACATCAATTTACATTCCCACTAATAGTGCACAAGGGTTCTCTTTTCTTCACATCCTCACCAACACTTGTTATTTCTTGTATTTTTTGATAATAGCTGTTTTAACAGATGTGAGGTGATATCTCATCATGGTTTTGACTTACATTTCCCTGATGATTAGTGATGTTGAGCACCTTTTCATGTACCTGTTGGCCATCTATTTGTCTTCTTTGAAAAACTGTCTATTCAGATCCTCTGCCCACATTTTAATCAGATTTCTTTTTGCTATTGAGTTGTATAAGTTCTTTATATATTTTGAATATTAACCTCTTTATCAGATATATGATTTGCAAATATTTTATCCCATTTTGTAGGTTTCCTTTGCTGTGCACAAGCTTTTTAGTTTGATGTTGTCTCATTTGTTTATTTTTGCTTTTGTTGCCTTTGCTTTTGGTGTCAAATTCAAAATATCATCACCAAGACCAATGTGAAGGAGCTTATTGCCTATGTTTTCTTCTAAGAATTTTATGGTTTCGGCTCTTACATTCAAGTCTTTAATCCATTTTGGGTTAATTTTTGTGTGCGCATATGATAGTGATCCAGTTTCATTCTTTTGCATGTGGCTGTCCAGTTTTCCCAACACCATTTATTGAAGAGAGTGTCCATTGTGTATCTTGGCTCCTTTGTCATAAATTAATTGACTATATACACATGGGTTTATTTTGGCAACATTAATTTAACCACTCTCTTGCAGGCACAGAGCATTTGACTGCTTACAAACTTTTTGTGCACCCATCATTTCATCTGCTTCTAGAAAAAACTTAGGAAGGCAGAACAGGTTTTATATAGATGTGGAAACTAAGGCCCAGAGAAAGAAAGGTAGAGCCAGGACTAGAACACACAGGACTCCGTATTGTTCAGAATGCCATGTTCTGCCTCATGTGTGAGTGGGAGCACTGGAGAAGGGAGAGGGGCAAACCTTGACTTTTTTTCACAGGCCTGGACAGTGTGTGCAGGCTTCTCTCTTGCTGAGTGGGGTAGCAGCCCATTAGCTGTCAGATGCCTCAGCCCTGGCCCCCACGATAGAGCTGACGATAATCAATGATATGGCAAGTCAGGGGAAGGTGGCAGCCCCAGGTACTGGGGATAGGCTAAAGAGCACCCCAATAAGTCCAGAGTGAGGAGCTGGGCATATGAGAGTGCTCTTCTCCTTTTCCCTACTTTTTTCCTGGTTATTTCAAAACTCTACAGGAGCTTCATTGTTTCCTTAGCCCAAAGGAACCTTATTCTTCCATGTTCAAGCCATCTTTCTGACCAAGATGCAAGATAAATGACCATCTACTTCATCATAGTACCTTCTGACCTCTATCCACCTACAGTCACAGAAAATATTAGCTTCCAGACATTAGTCTACTTGCTAGTTCCTAGTTTGCCAGTCTCCTCCCATCATAGGCTACCTCCTCCAAGTAGAAAAGCAGAGGCTGGACTAATGGCAGGGTCCAGTCCAGTGACTCCTCCAATACCTTCACTTGCAGTTCTTTCACCTCCTTAACTCTCATAATACCATCTACCCTCTGTTTTAACACCTACCCTTGGTCTCATCTGGAAATGCAGGTCTCCCTTCTCAACCATACTGCCTACTTTTCTAGAAGTGACATTCCTGGAACCCTATAGTTTGACCCTACAGAATCCTCCATTCTTTCACTCAACAAACACTTCTTGAGGCCTACTCTGTGCCAGACTCTGTGTTTCAGGCACCGTGTGATCCTCTACTTTTTTTCCATTTGCCACCCCCTCCCCACTACTTTGTCTTCACTTCCTTCCCTGTCCATCTTTGACCCTGTATTCATTAGATCACTTCAATCTCTCATCCAGTAACACAATGACTTTGGATGAAACCATCATCCTCTCCTAAACCTGGGGTAATGAATGCCACAGAATAAATTGAAATAACTAGTCATCATAGAAATCTAAAGAGTTAATATGCATTGAACATTTCCTATGTGCCGACATTGTGCTCAGTAATCACTGAGCATGGACTAACTCATTTAATTCAATATCCTTCTTTTATTCATACATACATTTATAGATGAGGCAATTGAGGCCAGCAGTTAAGTAACTTGCTCAAGGTTGCATAGCTAGGAAGCAGGATCTCATGTAACTGAATGGAATCACCATACATTCCTGGGTGACATTACAGTTAGGCATTTATGAAATTGCCCATTCTGTGCAGTAACTATTTCAAATCCTATCCAATATTAGCAAGCTTCCTTGTACCTCCACCACTACTACTTTTCCTCTCACTTTGGGAACTTTGCTTCCCACGTTCCAGAGCAGGTAGAAGTCTTTAGGCATGACACCTTTAACTTTCTATAACAATAAACTCCATTGCATCCACCTATCATTCCCTCTTATCTCAGTCCCTCTTCTCAGCCAAAGCTAATTTATCACTAGGGGTTCTGGATCCCATCCTCCACCGCTATTCAGGGCCTCCAATCCATCAATAACCCTGTCTCTGGAATCTTCGACTTGATCGATATTTCTCCTCAAAATATAAACAAGCTCACATCCTTCCATCTTATAAAAACAAACCTGAACCCCAGGGCCCCCTCCAGCTACTGTCTCTTTGCAGTCAAACTTCTGGAACAAGGAGCCTGCAGACATTCTCTCTTTCCTCATAGACCATTCTCTTGACACTCTACTGCAGTCTGGTGTACACCCTCACCCCTGCTTCAACTGGCCTTGTGCACATCACCAATGACTTCCCAGGTCCACATCCAATGGCATCTTTTCTATCTTGCTGGACTTCTGGGAAGCATCTTTCACATACACTCTTGGTAGTACCATCTTTCACAAAAAACCATATTTTCCATGGCTTCTGGGAGAGCCAGCTTTCCCGGCTCTGATCTCACCTTGTTAATCCCTCCTTTTCAGGGTTTTTGTGGGCTCCTGTTACTTACTCCTCTCATACTCTTCATCTAAGGTGACATTACCAAGTCTGACCACTTCTAGATGCCAAATATATCCAGAATTCAACCACTTCTCACCTCCTCCACTGCCTCCAGCCTGGTCTGTGCCACCATCATGTCTCACCTGGATCACTACAGGAGCCTCCTTCCAGGTCTCACTGCTGCTACAGCTCCCTAGACATTGCACTAAGACCATAACATTCCTCAGGTAAAAATCCTGCAAAACTTAAAGTCTTTAAAATGACTCACAGAGCCATACACCATCTTCTTTCCATGTCCTCTCTGATCCTCTCTTCTATCACTTTACCCCACACTCATTCTGCTCCAGCTGCACTGGCTGCCTTGTTGTTCCTCTATCATTCCAGCATATTCTCACCTCAGGGTCTTTGTACTTGCTGTTCCTTTTGCTTGGAATGCTTTTTCTCCAAATATTCACACCGTTTACTCCCTCGGTTCCTTCAGATCTTCCCTTTGATGTCACCTTTTTAGTGAGGCCTACCTCAACTGCCTTGTTTAAAATAACACCCTTCCATCAATACTCCCTGTACCTCTTCCTTGCTCTATTTTTCTCCATACCATTTATTGCCATCTGACATACTACATATTTTACTTATGTATTTTATTCATTGTCTGTCAGCCCTCATGGAGCTTCATTATCATGATGAGAAATAGACAATTGAAAATTACAATAAAATAAATAAATAACAATAAAAAAGAATATGACAGGAGGTGGCAATGCAATGGATAAGAAAAAAAAAAGGTCAATTAAGGGAATGTAGAGTAAATGGGATAGGAATGGGGATTGCTATTTTACATTTCAAGTGTCCAGGGAAGGTCTCACTAAACTAAGGTAACATTTGAGTAGACATCTGAAGGAAATGAGGTATAAACTATGTCTGTATTCAGAGGACATAAACATTGTAGGCAGAAAGAACAGCAAGTGTGAAGGCCTGGAGGTGGGATTTCAGACAGTCAAACTCAGAATGTTCTAAACAAAATCATTACATTTTCCTAATCCTGTTCCTAAACAAAATCATTACATTTTCCTAATCCTATTCCTATATTCCTCAGTTCAATTGACAGCCATACTCTCCAGTGCCTTTCCTAAGTTGTAAACTGCAGGCATTGGTCTGATAGGTTGTATGCCTCCTCCACCACACTAGTTGCTCTGAGGCCAGAAACTGCGTCTAGTTCACCAATATGTGTGTGTCACCAAACACAGGGCTTGACACAGAGGAGGTGTTAGAGGGTGGCAACATTACACTTCACTGGTGGATATTGGTAACTAAGCTTGATCTTAGACTTGAAGACGTCTCATTTGGCCATGTTCAACAAACATGCTTGGCACTAAGTCTATGCTAAACTCTGTTGGGTACTGAGGATACAAAGATAAACAAAGAGACCCTCTTCCCTGGGAAATTCAGTCTGGCTCTGCACAATCAAAAGGAATCTGTATATAAGGAATCATAGGTTCACATGTGTTTATAACAAAAAGTGGTTTTAAAGTCATATTTAGAGTTCTGTAACTCTGAAGATCTATACATTGGATCATAAGAACAACAACAATAATAACAGCAGCAGCAACAGCTAACATTTATTGAAAGCTTTGTATGTATCAGGCTCTGTGTTAAGCACTCACATGGAATGTTCATTTAATTCTCACAACAACTCTGTGACATGGATACTACTATCATTCCCATTTTTCAGAGAGAAAACAGAATCAGAGAGATGAAATAACCTATCCAGGTCGCCCCACTCCTAAGTGGTGGGGCTGGCATCCCAGCCCAGGCAGTCTGGTAGCAAAGCCACTATATACTATACCACTTGCTTTCTTGGGAAGGAAAATCTTAGCTACCTGAGCCTCAGTTTAGCTGGACAGTCATGGTCTTTTACACTTTGGCCTCATACCTATTTTCCAGCTCTTCCTCTCCCCTTACACAAATACTCAAACCCAGATGTCCAGAATCCTAGCTCTTGTCCAATCTGCCATACACTCTCACACTGATGGGCTTTGGATTGAGCAAGAATCCTTCCCCTACTTCTCTGTCTTGGCATAATCATTAAGGCCATCCTCCAGGAACTTTTCTCTGATACCTTCCTCACGTTGAGGAGAACTTTCACACACTATGCTTCAGATCGCCTTTGCCAGACTTCTAGTCTAGTTTTCAGCTCCTCTGAAAACTCCATCCTGAGACCTCCCTTCTCCCAGATTGTAACCACTGTACCCCTCCTCCCAATACCAAGCACCAGGCCTGGTTAAGAGGAGGTGTCTATGGTACCTTTGGTAAAGAAAGAAATGAGCATTGTACTCATGTGGACCAGTCCATCACTTGAGTTCATGAAGTTACCTCCAAACAGCTTGCACATCTGTTCTCATGGGCTTTACACTACAGCCACAAGACACTGGGCAGCAGAGGGATTATCTCCATTTTATAGGTGATGAAAATTAAGAAAATATTTGTGCCTCCCACCACCAGCCCCTATAGTGGCCAAACAAGTTGATCATGTGTTAGTCAGAACGTGGAATGGGGACCTAGAAGGCTTCCTCTTCGAGAAGGTATTTTGAGGTACAAGTTTATGCCCACAGTTGGTCTTTTCCTACATTGTCCTTGGGGAGGAGTGGACCATACAAACAAAGAGCTGTGCCACACCCCTCCCACATCCCTTCCCCTTTTCATGTGCACTTAAGCAATCTCCACCTGAGACTTAGAAATATCAGGACCAAAAAGAAAGGCACCCAGCTGAGAAAACTCTTTAGCATGTCAAAGCTATTTTCATTTTCCTGAAGTCCTATTTCTTTGGAGTCCAACCCAGTGTCCAAAATCTGTCAGTCCCAAAGCTGACTGGTGTGGCAGAATGTTTGGCAGCTGGGCAGAGGACATGGTAGACTAGCTCCTGTGAGAGGAGCAGCGCAATCTCAGGGTTATTTCAAGCCCATCACTTAACTATTTTGCACACTTCCTCTCTCCCTGTTCCCACAGCTGAGACTGCCTTGGACCTAGCTAGTGGTGGAACTGGATTCGGTTTCCCTGTGCTCAAGATCTGAAACAGGTGGCAGGCAACCAGAAGTACAAGGCAGAGGGGAAGCCTATGAAGGAGCCCTAGAAAAAGACACCTCCAAATCATGTCCAACAATTGAGAATCAGGACTTTGCAAAACAGGAAAGCATAGCTCTAGGGAAATAGTATAGTCCAGCCATCCGGATGGGAAAACTAAGGCTAGGGAAAAGAAAAGGTACCTACCCAACAATGTCATACAATGAGCCAGCCAGTGGCAGTTCCTTTCTCCCTGACATTTATTGAGACCTGGGACTAGAAAAGGAGGTCGGATATCCAAATTGCTGATTTTTGTTGGAGATGTATAGCATGTTATGGAAGGTCATAGAACATCATGGAATATTATAGAAAGAATTGAGTTGAACTGTCAGAGCTAGAAGAAACCAAGGACCTTGAACAGTTTTACTCCCTCCTTTTGGATATGTGGTGATGGACTGGCCCAGAGAGGAAAACCTACTGGCCAAAGTCATACTTCAAGTATGAGGCAGAGCTGGAGCCAGATCCCAACTCTAGCAACCATGTCAATTCCTGTGTTCCACATATACAGAGATGGCAGTCCTCTTACCAGTTTAGCAGCGGGATCTTTTCAAGGCAGATAGGACCCAGTAGAACAGTAGAGAACACTCTTCCTACTATGCAAATGGTAGGCATTGTTCTTCAATCCCACACTCAACCCCCACCTCCCTGTTTTTAGACATTCAGAGTTTTAGGGCTGGGCCTTCTTGATGTTCTTGAGCTAATGGTAGAATTGGATTCTTTCTTGCCTCAGCTCACCTAGCTTTGGCAGCCACTAATGCCACATAATGCCCTCAGGTTGGTTAGAGACTCAAGATCAGGCTGCCCCCCCCTGCCCCCTCCACATCCTAGACAGAGCAGTCTGCAAGGCTAGCACAGGCCTCTCAGTTTGACCTCAGCCTTGACCTCCAGTCTGGGCTCAGACAAAATTTTTCTCTCAATAGCTACACTTTTCAAGAACAAAACCACTAAAAGGTTGAGGAGGCCTCTGCAAACCTTGAAAATCTCCTAGAGTTCTGTGAAAGGTGGGAAATTTCGGTGAGGGTCAAACTACCGAAACATCTCTCCAGAGAAGAAAAGTGAAAGTAGCCCTGGACAGGGAGCCCAGGGTTTTGAATTCCAAATCTGCTCCTGCCGCTAGCGGGCTGGGTGACCTTGGAAATGCGACTCCCCTTCTCTGGGCAGCAGCAGGCCCTTTGGTAATGGGTGGAAGTTGGCCTAAATGGTCCCTGGAGTGCTAAAGAGACGGACTGAAGCTGAGGCGCCAGCACTGCAATTGGCTTTCCTGGCAGGCGAGTCCCTCCTCTGAGTGTCCTGGTGGTGCTCAATGCAGAACTTTCTCTACCTCTAAGGTTGGGCCCGGCGAGGTTCCAAGGGGCTCTGCAGTCCCCCAAGGCTTACCAACCTCTCCCCTCTGCCTTTCCCTGCCTGCCTCTCTTGCTCTGAAATAAACTGCCTGGTGGTGCCCAGGGCGCCGCAGTGCGAATGCATCGCGACCACGGAAATGGGAGCGTATGCAAAACCGAAACCGAGCTCTAGGGCTCCCGTGAGCCCCATTCGGGCGGGACCGGCCCCGCGAGCTCATGGTGTCGCCAAGCAGAGACCCGCCCGGCTTAGGGGCTGGAGTGGGAAGTCCCTAAGAGGGATTCTGCACCTTCTCCGCCCCCTGCCAACGCCACGCTTGGGCTTATTTGCATTTAAAGGGAAACACACCGAAGAAAACAGTGGGCGGGTTGGGGTACGCCTTCCCACCGTGGTGATTGGGCCACACGCCTGCCAATCCGGGCGTGGACACCCCACCCTGTGGCTATGGAGTCCGCTGGGAGGGGGTATGGGGGAGCTACCCAGAGCCCGGGGAAGGGAGCCAGTGCAGTAGGTGACTAGAGCCGCGGTGGCGGCGGCAGGAGCAGCGGTGGCGGCGCTCTCAGCCACGGCAGCCGAGGCTCCAGCCTCGGCCAGGGCGGCGCAACAGACAATAACCGGGCTGGAAACCGGACCGGGGTGGGTAAGCATTGGGGGCAGCCAAGAGGCTCCGACAGTGGGGCAGTCCCGCGTGTTCTGCTCTGGACTCCTGGAGAGGGGCTCTAGAGCTGAGCCAGTCGGAGTCTGGGCCGCTCTCCGCTCTCCTTTGGAACCCACTTTGAGGACTATCTGGTGAGGGCCAGAGCAGAGTTCCCTGGGAGCGGGTCACCGAGGCTGGGGGGTGGGGGAAGAGGGCTGGCAGGCGGGTGAGCTAGCCTGGGCCATGCCTCAGGGCCCTCAGAGAGAAGGGGATGGGGTCCCCACGTGCTGCTGGGCGATCCCAGGAGGGGAGCCACCGGCCAGCACCCCCAGCGGTGCATTTGTAGGCCGGGAGCTCTGTAGCTTTGTTGTAGCACATTGGCTGGAACAGCTGTGTTACGCGGGTATCGCTCACCCCAGCGGCCAGGCGGCCGCCCCTCCCCTCCCCTCCCCTCCTCATCTCCTGTCGCTCCCCTCTGCAGATGAAGCCAATAGGCTGGCCTAAGTCCGACGAATATTGACTTTGGCGTGGATTGGGGTATCTACGCTGTCTGCCCCCTCCCTGGGGAGCTCATTTGGGCCTGTGGGCTGCCCACTTCCCTTCAGAACCGCGGCCATGCGGCCCCAACCAGCCGCGCCCCCTGCTCCTGGGCCTCTAGGAGCATCTGGAGCCTGCCCGCGACTGGCAAGGGAGCTCTCGCTGGACCTTGTATTAGAGCAGCAGCTCAAGCTAATCCTTGGGTTAGAGCTGCAAGGCCGCTTTGTCTCCCCCCTTGCCTCGCCTCCTCTCTCCTGGGAGGGCACTGGCCACATTTTTCTCTCCAGATGTCTGTTTAAAAATAGCGATAAGCATGGCGTTGGGATGGGGGTTTCTGTTCCAGAGGCCGAGAGAACAATTATTGTAGTAGGGAAAGCACCGGCTGAGTGCGAGAGAGCTAGAGAAGCAGCCAAACCCTCCAACTTCGCAGTTACTTAAAATACCCAGCCCGCCAGCCGCTGTCATTGTCTGCTGCAGACACCTCTGACACTGGTGACTGTCCGACTTTGCCTAGGCTCCCCGGCCCTCAGGGGCTGTGTCCGCCAGTCGCGCCACAGCCCAGGCTTCCGGGCAGCAGCTGGACGGGCCCCGCAGAGCCGGCCTCCTTTGGACCAGGCTCTTGGAGTGGGCCGCAGGGTCAAGGCGAGCCTTGTCCCACACACGAACACCTCCCTTTGCGGCTCTGCTTGCCTGCTGCCTCCGCATGGGTATATGCAGGGTGGAGGGCACTGTACTGTTGGAATCCTTGCCCCACCCCTGGAGATTCCAGCAGAGCCCCCTCCCCCAAGTGCGGCTCCCCTCATTCGGCTCCGCCCACTACTCAGTCTCCGCATAGCCTTGTGCCTCTGGCAATGGACTCTAGGCCTTTCTGAGGAACAGGAGAAAGGGAGCGACCTAGGTGGTTGGCAAAGGTTCTTCTTGAACCTTTGACCAGCCTCTGAGGGCGGAGAACCCTTTGTGAGGAGACAATGAGACCCAGTAAATCCCTCACTTGGGAGGAAGGCTAGCTGGGGACCTTTGTGACACCAGCAAGTACTGTGGATATGGTACTACACTCACCTCCTCCCACCACGACTAGTGCCAACACAAACCCCCTACTTGCAGCTGAGCATCTCCATCCCAGGGCTAGACCTGCCCTCTGCCCTGCCTCAGACTAACAACCACCTGACATATCTGTCCTATATAACTTCTCTCCCCACATCCAAACCCACTCACCCTACACTGTCCAAATTCTCTTTTCTCTCTGGCCCACCCTCTTAGTGCTGTTCCTGCCTGTCTCGAAACCCATGATGACCTTTATTTTTTTTTTTTTTTTTCCTCAGAACTCCTGGCTGCCCGAGTCCCTTGGGCACTTTTGGGCTTAAATTATAATAGGAGGCAAACTACAATTAAGTTTCCCTGCCTCTACTTTGTCTCCCTGATCTCGTGGATGTCTGGGTTCTCTTGGAAATCCTCAGAGAGGTTAATGAAACCTGAAACTCAGCCACAACACCTTCAAAGCCATGCATAGTAGTTAAGGAATGCTCCAGGAGGACTTGCTGTCTTTGTAGAGCTTTTAAGAAGAACTTTACCTCTCCAATTTGCACTTGTTCTAATCCATATGAAAATGATTAGAAAAAACACTCAAAGCTCAGGTATTTGAGTGTGCCTAAGAAGGATGGAGAAGGGGGATGGGTTGCAACTATAAGAAAAAAAAAATAAATCATGATGTCTCCCTTTGACAACAAGTTCAGGATCTGGGCTGCCCAGACTTCAGACTACACATACCTTTGGTTGCTGATTCATGAGCCTAGAGATGATCTATGAGAGAGATGGGAGATCTGTATATGCAGGGACATCCTCCTGGGAAGTTGCCAGAAAGTAGAGGATTTTGGCTAGGCAAAGGGTAATGGTATACACAAAATTGAGAATGGGATGGGGAACCTGGAAGGCAGGCTGAATGAGATGACAAACTTTTCTAGTAGAGATTGTATGACTCTAAGGTAGAGAGGAGGTTAGTGTCCAGTGGTGTGGGTTTCCAAATGCCAGGCTGTGGAACTGGGATCAGATCATGGGGCAAGGGGACATCAAAGAATGGGGAATTGGGAAGTTTTGATATTTTTTTGTGTGTGTGCAAATATGCTAGAATAAATTGGAGTTTTAGAAAAGGTTTTAGAATGGGGTCTTAGAAGAGGATTAGAAGCATGCCATAAGTCTGATAGGTAAGAGGCCACCTTTGGATCTAAAAGTAGAACTGGAGGGTAGGCTCTCTCTAGAGGGAAATTGTATGGTGTCAGCCTCCCTTTGGCTTTGTGGGGTTTAGGGAGTGGGAAAGAGAGAGCTTGGAGCCCACGTACCAATGTGGTGGAAGCTAAGTGTCCCCTGGGCCTTCAAGGAGCACCAGTTTGAACTTCTGTGCTTACAGATGGGAATCCTGAGCCCTGGAAAGCAACAGGGACTTGCTTAAAGTCACACAGCATTTAGCAATAGAGGGATAGGCTGATGACTACTGTGCAGTGGCTCTTTCCACTTTATCCCACTGTCTCCAATGGCCTTCATTTGACACACATCTCATTAAACAACTCTTCATCTCATCTCACCCGTTAGTCAAGAGTGAAGGGGTGCTGGCTTAGCTTGAGAACCCCATCGGGGAATCCCTCCTCCCCTTCCATGTCTCTTTTGCTTCTCGATCTTGGTCTGCAGCCTGTTGGGGGCTAAAAGTTTCAAAAGGAGGGGAGGTAGTTGGAAGATGTTGGCAGTTCAACGATTCTCTCCTAGTAGTGGGGGTTTTAAATTTTTTTCAAGTATTACATTTACACTCTTGGAAAGTATGGGGAGGGGAGGATGGGCAGGAGGAGACCAGCTTTGCTCTGCTGGTCCAGGGAAATAAGGGAATGAATGGAATAGCAGCAAACATGGCAAGTCACTTCTTGCTTACAGAACCAAAGAGGAAGAACAAGCTTCCAGCCCCTTCACTAACTGGCAACTTGAGGCTAGAAGAGGGCATTGCCAGTGCTATTCCATCAGTTCCCCTGCTTCGAATCCTGTCCAGACAGATAACTAGGTGATAAACGTAAAGCCCTCAGAGATGGCATTTCATAGCCCTCCTGTATCACTCATTCCTGCATTACCCATGTCACTGCCAGGAAGTTCTTTCTTAGAGATAATCTGAGCCTTTCATGCTATACTTAAATTCTGTGTGTGTGTGTGTGTGTGTGTGTGTGTGTGTGTGTGTGTGTGTGTGTGTGTTGGAGGTGGAGTTGAGAGCAGCTGGACACTATTGCTCTTCAATAGTGGCTTAACAATCCATTGGAGATTTCATGGGCATTAAACCATCTCTTCCACCCCCAACTTCTGTTCTCTGAATTAAATAATCACAGAGCTTTTCATCTTCTCTTCTTGGTCTTAATTTTCAAACCTGTGCTTGTGTAAATATATATCTTGCAAAGCAGGCAGGGAAAGCAGAACCACTGCAGAGATGCAGGTGCCAGCTGAGTAAGGGTACATTACTCCTCCACACCTCCCCTTTTAGGATTAGGGGATAATATGGACAATGGAGAAAATGGCTTGAGGGTCTTAGTGGAATCAGAGGCAGGCATGCTGGTGCTGTAGGGGCATTTGTGACCCTTTTTGATCTGCATTTCTTCTTGCAGAACTTTCATTGCTTTCATCTCCTGCAGGCTTTCCCACCCCCCCCCCTTGGCTTCCAAGCAGATACTAACCCCCATTCTCCAGCCCACATTCCTTAGCTCTTCTTGTTAGGGGCTGCAGCTTTTCTCACGGGAAAGAGGGCTGGGCCAGGCCAGTTGTGTTATCCCTCCTCTCTGGACAAATGAGAAATATTCTCAGGGTTGTGGGGTGCAGAACACCTCTATCCTATAGTGGTGACCTGGGCTCAACTAGTCCCAGAGAAGCCTAGGATCCCCTAAAAATCACATTCTCACCATGCCTCTTGACTTAGCAGCCACTAAAAACGTTATCACAAGATCACCCTTGCTCCAGCTTCTCACTAAATGTGGGTCAAGCAGACCCTTGGGTCCACTCTTCCATTTCTAGGTGGAGAAACTGAGGCCTAGAACAGGGAAGGGATTTGCCCAAGTTCACATAGGAGCACAGAGCTCCTAGACCCCAATTCAATGCTTCTTCCTTTAAGCACACTGATCCTTATCCCCTCCCAAGCCTCAATTTCTTTAGCTGACCTCTTACATAGGTTATAGTTTGTATTTGGGAGTGGATACATAGAAAAGTCAAGGGTCTCCATTGTTCACTTGGCCTAGCTTGTCCTCTGCAGGCTTCCTTCTGCTGCCTCATTACATCTATTTCCCTGGGGTTGACTATTCTCTTGTTCTTCATCTGAACTGGGGTTGAGGGTGAGAAGTGGAGTGGCACCTGTCTCCAATCTCACCCTTGCTGTTAGTACTGACCTAGGGGAAGCCTTACTGTGTAGGCATGGCATCCACCTCAGATACATCCTCTCTAAGGAGGTTTGGGAGCATGAAAGGGAAGTAGCAAGTAGGTGGCCCTAAGAGCCCTTGTTTTTCCAGGTGAGCTGAGCAGGGAACCTCAGCAGCCTGAAGAGAAAACTGGGGCACCAAGAAGACTTACCAGGAAAGCTCATTTTGAGGGGAGAGGTAGTGTGTCTGGATGACCACATCTCCCAGAGTGGAGAAACACTTGTGTATTGGGGACTGGGGCAATGGGCAGAGGACTGAGGCTAGGAAACCTGGAGGGGGCATGAAGGGCAAGTCTTGAAGGTCAGGCAAAGGAGTTTGGCCCCAATCTTGTAGGCAATGTGGGATAATTTGGTAAGTGGAGGAGTGATGCACTGAACTCAAGGTTGTAAGAAAATGAATCTGGCAAGGATGCGCAGGATGGAAGAGATGAAAGGGAGAGGCGGGGGCAGGACTTTAGCTTTGAAGCAGGGAGGGACCACAGGGAGCTCAGCCAGAATGAATTACCCAAGGCCGAATAATGTTAACATCTCAGTTGAGAGGCTAGTGGTTGGAGAGTAGGAGCCGAGTCGAGAGGGCCCGGTGGAGGTCTGTGCTGCATCTAGAGTTGATGGGATGCTCTCTTGAGAGTGCCCTTCAACAGAAAGGCTGAAAAGTAGCAGAGGGGTGGTTGCAGAGGTAGTTTTGGTGGGGCTCTGCCAGCAGCCTCTACAGCTCTACCAAAGGGTACCAAGCCAGGCAGCCCTTCCTTCAGGTCTTGAATGGATGGTTTTGAGATTGGACCTTGACTGTGGGCATTAGAAATGGGTGATTCACATTACAGATCTTATCGTAGGTCATTTCCTTTAAACAATAGCTCATATTTTGCATCTTTGTCCCCTGTTGGCAGGTTTCCATTAGAACCTTTTGTTGGCTGCTCAAACTTATCTCCCAAGAAAAAGCAGAGTAGAGGAACATGTTCCACTGTTTGGGAATGGTGGTGGTGATGGGGTGTTGCTGATGAGAGCAGCCACAGTCTGTGTTGGCAGCCCTTAGATTCTGAAGTCAGCAGGCTTTCTGGAATGTGCTAGGTGAGGCCAAAACAGAGGCAGCCAGTGAGGACTGGAAATGCTGCAGAGAAAGCTCAACTGGGTTGGGAAGGGGAGGGGGGATGGGAGGAGGAGATGATAAGTCTGTGTGAGGAGAACTTTCACAGTCCTTGCTTTGTCTTCCTCTTTCGATTGGGGGCCAGCACAGTGTAGCAGATTGGCATGGTATTGGGACTCAAGAAGCCTGTGAGCTTGTGTGGCTCTGTCATTATCTGGCTGTGTGACCTTAGGTAAATCTTTTCCCGAGTCTAGGCAGTTTCTGCCTCCATGACAAGGAGTTACCATTCCCCACCAGACCTGATTAATGGATTTCTGGGAAGGATAAATGACGCATGAGATAGTGGGGAGCTTTTTATAAATGGGTAAGTACCTGAGTTGGGTGAAGAATATCTATTTATTTGCATTTCCTTTGATATTGTTACTTTTAGCTGAGTTTGAATTGTTGACCTTTCTGGCCTGGGCTAGAGAATCTGGCTAGTTGAAATTCCCAGATAATCCAGAGCTATTAGCCAATATTTGACTGGAGGCAAGATTTCGGGTCCCTGAATATCAAAGTTTGGCTAAAAGAGCAACTAAAGCCTTCTGTGAGATAACTACACAGTCACTCTCATTTATCATTTGGGAAACTGAGGTCCAAGGAAGTTTGATTACTTATCCTTAGAGCTCTGTGGAGCACCCTACTCAACCCTGACTGAGATAGTTTTGCTGCTAGAAATTGTCCAATTATAGTTTGAATAAAATATTTTTAAAATTAGTTGCTATGTTTGTGAGCCTCTGCTACATAACACATTGTATTTGGTACTTTATATACCTTAGTTTTATTCCTTATAATAGCTTTAAGAGGTAGGCATCTCAATAGTTTCATTTTCCAGTTGAGTAAACTGAGAGAAAGAACTTACTGATTTCCCCCAAGTGGGCAGAGCTGATTACAGTGCAAAACTGGCTGACTCGCTAGTCGGAGGGACACTCCCTATCCTGACCATTTCTTCCTTAGCCCACCCCCCCATGCACAATGGCAGATGTGCCCAGAATGGGCTTGCCCCCAGGAAAACTGTGTGGAGGAGTTCTGAGGAACTATGACTTGTTGAGACCATGCCTCTGGAGTTACTGCATAAATCCATACACTTCTTCCCTGAACTTGGCCTCCTCTAAGTTGGCTGAGCTGGTCCCAGGAAACTGGGCTGGAACATGTGAAGATCAGGCTGCAGCTGCTTCCTTCTCACCAAGAAGGGTCCATGAGGCAGATTTATGGCTGGTCTCCTGTCTGTGTTTTGTGAGGAGGGGGAAGGAAGAAGCTCTACCCTCGTGTCTAGGCTTCCACCGGTCTCAGAATGGACTGAGTCTGGCCCTGGGAGCAAAGATGGCCACAGCCCACACCCTGCCATCAAAGTAGCAGCTGTGGCAAGCCCCTGCCAGGGACCACAGAGTGGCCTTAGAGGGTTCCCTTACCCACCAGTCCGCCTGTAAATTAGACAGCCATACAGGTTGAGAATCCCAAGGGTTACAGGGCCTTGCATTTGGTAGAATTACTTTCTTTGCAGTAACTAGGATGGGAGCCAGTCCCAGCCTGGGGGAGCTGAAAAATCTGTCCCTTGATGTCCACTTTGCCTTCTGCCCCACCTCACTCTCCTGGCCAGTGAACTCTGTGTCCCTGAATAAAGGCAGCATAGCCCACTGGGGAAGGACAGCACTGGGACATGGGGTGGGTAGCAAGGAAAGTGGAGAAGGGACCTGGGCCAGAGGTAGCTAGGTGGGGCTAGGTTAGGAGGAAAGCAGACAGAGACACTGTGAGTGGTTATGGGATAGGGTACATTGCCCTAGGGGGAACTAGGTAGGGAGGCAGAAGATGACCATGATCCCCTTTAGGAGGAAGGCCTAAAGCTGCGGGTAGAGAATCTCAGTTCCAGGACACAATCTTGCCTAGTTTACCCACTCCTACCACATCTGCAGAGGGCTTTTAAAACTGCCCTGATGAGAAGACTTTGTATAAATCCACACACATGTCTTTAAAATCCCCATACCTGGCTCTTCCTCAGTGTGGTCCAAGGCAGCTGATCCCTCAGGCTCACTGCAGTAAATGACTCACCCAAATGAGTAGTCTTTTACACGTGATCTGCTACTTTCTAAGTAACTAGGATCTGACCTGGAAGATGGTAATAACAGTAATGCCAGTCTTTCTCATTTGCACTGAATTTTACAGTTTACACAGTGCTTTTGGTATCCATTATCCCATCTAATGCCACACTACTGCAGTGGACTGGGGAGATAAAGGGATAAATAGAAGAGACCTTTGATCTCCTTTTCAGAGGGGGTGATTTGGTCTGTTCAGGGTTCCCTGGCATGGCCTGGACCCCAGTCCTGTGGCCCATGGCTTCTTCTGCAACATACTGTAGATGCCTGTGGCAAGGAAGGGGATGATACTGAGAGCAGTGGGCTGGCCTCTACCTCAATGAAGCACAGGAGTAAGGACAACAGAAAGCCCAAAGGGACTTCCCCTTAGCCCTAAACCCAGCAGGACAATGCATCCTTTGGTTCATGAGGATGTCTAGACCCATACAATTTTTCACTCGGCCCTTGGTCTTCCATGATGCCAATCCACACTTTGTAGTCTCACCCATTCCTTCCCCTAAATCATTGCCATGTCTACTCACTTCTGTCTGACAAGACTCATATTGAATGCCTCCTCCTCAAGGTAGCTTTTTGGAGCCCACAGGTTATCTTTCTATCTTTCAAATTTATCCTGGGATATGATAACAAGGTATGAAGAATGTTTACCCTCCACCCAACTTAAGCAATAATGGGGGCTCTTTTTGAAGGCCAGCATCATGCTGTGCTTTCATACAGGACTCTTCCTGTTAGCCTAGAAGCTCCCCCAAAACAAGCACTAGGGATTCCCGCTTCATGACCTGCCTTGCAACACTGAGCTCAATGTCTATCACTTACCAAATGTTAGTAGAGATTTGTTTCATGAATTCCACAGAGGAGAATACAGTTTCACAAACAGTACTACTACCACTCCATTTTCCCCATACCCAACACCATAATGACAACACTGTCAGTAATTTTAGGGCTGAGTTTAAAAATATCTGTGCTTTGGAAAGTGGGGGATTCAAATACATGATAGGGCTCCTATTTCCATCAGACCACAGGGCAGAGGACCCTGAGTGGTTGTACAATTGTATATTTGTTAGATATTTGTTAGGGGGCGAATGGTACTGTCTGTTATGGGACTATCAGTTTCAGGGCTGAGCTGGAACAATGTCATATGAAAATATATCACATGGCGGGGGGAAAAAACTAACCTGAGCAAAAAATGGCAATATATATCTCTGCAGAGAGGAGATCAGATTAATTTTATTTTCTCTTTTATTCACTGGATAACCAGCCACTATCTTGCCCCAAGTTTGATATTCATTTCTGCAAAATGCTCCTGATGGAAGCCTGGATCACACTGATGATTGAACTATTAAGCCAAGCAAGGCTTAAGGCACAAAATTAATGTTTGCAAGACAGGATCAGGGGCTCTAGGAGGGTTCTTCTAATGAGGTCAGAAGCTAGAGTATAGCTGCCAGTCTCTCTTCAACCCCAGTGCTGGTCTGTAGTCTCCCACTGGAAGTGAATGTGTATCTTATTTCCTTGACAACCAATCACAAGGTGATGTGCTGGCCAGCTGCTCCTGGGACAACAGTGGTGCTTTTGCCTCTCTTTCTGGCTCCCCACAGCTGTTCCCTTACCTATCCTAGCTCCCTGTCTACTGGTGGCTATTCTACAGAGAAGGGACACAGAGGAGAGGGACTTCCCAAGGAGGGGTCATTGGGTTTTAGCAGGCTGGTCACTGATCCAGCTGTCGACCAGCTGTAGTTACTGGAATGAATACATCAGACCTGGGAGTGGGGACATGTGTTATAGCTAAGGGTGGATAATAGCTAGCCTTTCTTTTTATTCCATCTCTATAGAATTCGAATGTTTGAAGGATTGTGAGCCTAGACTGTAAGGGTGTGCCTTGCACTAGGTTTATTATTTACACGGATGTTGAGAGCCTAACTCCTAGGCCAGGAACATGAATCTTATGGAATTGTGCCTTCAAGGAGTTCCCTTTCTAGATGGAGAGCTAATAGGAGCCAAAATAATTGTGGAGGGGCGGAGTGGATAAGAAACAGTCTGGCTCATGGTTCTAAAGTGGAACTTGGGGTTCCAGTTACTAAGGGCCACATTAAAATCTCTTCCTAGCAGGACAGTCAATAGAGAGTCTGACTTATACTTATCTCTCATATAACCACTATTGGGGAGGTATTGCTAGGCCTCTTGGACTGAGGATAGTGAACCCCAGAGAGTGTCTTGCTCCAAGGCCACCATGCACTCTTAGCAGATCCTGGATAGCAGCTCTGGAATATGGGTCTGTGAGGCAGGTCTTCAAACATGGTCTTGCAGGTCATTTAAGGAGCCTGTGGTCAGGAAGTGAAACTTCAGGTCTACTTTTCTTTCTATCCCTAGGAAAAATGTCAGTGAGAGCCCAAGCTAATGTGAAATTGAGGTCTAAACCCCACAGAGCTCAGTGAGGACTCAATGGGCTGTTTTGCCAGATGCTCTTAAACAATTCAGTCATCAGAGCTGACCTCTGACCTCTGTCCTGCTTTTTCTGCCTCTCGCTATCCTACTCCTTTGACAATCTCTCCTGTAGCCAATAACACCTCTGGGTCTTTCTCATATCTGCAGTTTCCTGTGCTCAGTGCTCCCCTGAGATTAAGGTGGCCTGAAGGGTGTGGACCCAGCATGGAGGTAGAGGTGATTGCTGCCTATTGCTCAGTGTAGGATTTCACTGCCTTGGAGCCCAGAGGAGGCTGGCCTAGCAAGCCAAGCATATGGAGTGCATTATGGTTTTCCTTACATTTTCTCTTTCACTCTGGTTCCACTCAAGCCTAAAACCGCAGACACCTGTGAAAACAAACTCTGCCTGGATGCTTGCTCACCAGTACTGTCTCTCTGTCTTTATCTCTCTCATGTTTTCCAGACCCAATAATGATGCTTCCTGACTGATGATGTTATAACAGTACCTGGAAGCCAGAAGGCTGCATTTTCGGCTGAACATAACTGAGTTGTCCCCATCGCCATGGAGACCCGAAAGGATGAAGTTGCTCAGGCTAAGGGATATGCAGCCTCTGTGGACACCCAGGACCAAGAGACAGAGAAAGGAGCCAAGAACAAAGAAGCTGAGACAATGGAAGGGCCAGAATTAGAGCCACCCTCATCTGGCCCAAGTAGGCTGAAGAAAACTGCGATGAAATTATTTGGTGGCAAGAAAGGCATCTGTACTCTGCCCAGTTTCTTTGGAGGGGGACGGAGTAAAGGTTCTGGGAAAGGCAGCTCCAAGAAGGGCCTTAGCAAGAGCAAGACCCATGATGGCCTGAGTGAAGCAGCCCATAGCCATGAAGAAATTGTCAGTGAAGGACCTAGCTTCTCTCTACCTTTGCCTGAGTCACCCTGCCAACTGCCCAATTCCCAGAGTGCCCACGGGGCTTTGGAGACAGACTTCAGTAGCAAGGCGTCTGTGGCTATAGCCACAGAGAAAGCTGAGACTGAGAAGGCACTTTCTGTGCCCAAGCCAAAAAAAGGCCTGAAGGGTTTTTTCAGCAGTATCCGCCGTTACCGAAAGGTTAAAATCTCTGGGGCTGAACAAAGTAAGCCAGGGGCCAAGGGGCCCAAAGGGGCGAGAGCCAGGCCTCACGAGCATGCAAACTCAGCCCTTCTGTCCCATGCCGAGGAAACCCTCCAAGCCCCAAGAAAAGAAAAGGCCAAGGCCCAAGATGCCTCTAGACCTAAAGTTTCTTCAGCACCACAGTCTTCTCCAGCCGCCACAAAGAAGACAGCCTATAAAGATCCAGAAAAACCCATGGAGGTCTGTGCCTCAGCACTCCTGCAACTCAAGCCTGTCCCTGAAGCCAGTGGCCTAGAGGAGCCCCACAGCCCAGAAACAGGAGAGAAGGTGGTGGTAGGAGAGGTAAATCCACCCAATGGCCCCGTGGTAGACCAGCTGAGCCTCCTGTTTGGGGACGTAACATCTCTGAAAAGTTTTGACTCACTGACAGGTTGTGGTGACATCATAGCAGAGCAAGATATGGACAGTATGACAGACAGCATGGCCTCTGGAGGCCAGAGGGCCAACCGAGATGGGACCAAGCGAAGTTCCTGCCTGGTGACCTATCAAGGAGGTGGGGAGGAGATGGCCTTGCCAGATGATGATGATGAGGAAGAAGAGGAAGAAGAGGAGGTAGAATTAGAGGAGGAAGGAGAAGAAGTCAAGGCAGAAGAAGATGATGACTTAGAATATCTATGGGCAAGTGCTCAGATGTACCCAAGACCCAATCTGAATCTGGGCTACCATACCACCACATCCCCAGGCCACCACAGCTACATGCTTTTTGACCCAGTTCAGTCTTATCCTGGCCTAGCTCCTGGGGACCTTTTGACTCCTCAGAGTGACCAGCAAGAGTCTGCCCCTAATAGTGATGAGGGTTATTATGACTCTACTACACCTGGATTTGAGGATGATTCAGGTGAGGCCTTGGGGCTTGTCCATAGGGATTGTCTGCCCCGAGACAGCTATAGTGGAGATGCCCTTTATGAATTCTATGAGCCAGATGACAGTCTTGAGAACTCCCCACCTGGAGATGACTGCCTTTATGACCTCCATGGTCGCAGCTCTGAGATATTTGACCCCTTCTTGAACTTTGAGCCCTTTTCTTCCTCTCGGCCACCTGGAGCGATGGAGACAGAAGAAGAACGGCTAGTGACCATTCAGAAGCAGTTGTTATATTGGGAGCTTCGGCGAGAGCAGCTTGAGGCCCAAGAGGCCAGGGAGGCACGTGCCCGAGAAACTCACACCCAGGAAGCTCATGTCAGAGAGGCTCGAGCCCAAGAGTCCTGTGTCAGGGAGGGCTGTGCCCAAGAAGCCCGTGCTCGAGAGGCCCAAGTCCGAGAGGTCCAGGGACATCAAGAAAAGCCTATCATGGAGTATCAGATGAGGCCCTTAGGGCCATCAGTAATGGGCCTGGTGGCAGGGGCATCAGGGGCTTCTCAGACTTCCCACCGAGGAACCACCTCAGCTTTCCCTGCCACTTCGAACAGTGAGCCAGACTGGAGGGACTTCCGTCCTCTGGAGAAGCGTTTCGAGGGAACCTGCTCTAAGAAGGATCAAAGTACCTGCCTGATGCAGCTATTCCAGAGTGATGCTATGTTTGAGCCAGACATGCAAGAAGCAAACTTTGGAGGATCTCCCAGGAGGGCCTACCCTACTTATTCACCCCCTGAAGAGCCAGAGGAAGAGGAAGTTGAGAAGGAAGGGAATGTCACTGTGAGTTTCTCGCAAGCCCTCGTTGAGTTCACCAGCAATGGGAACCTATTCTCCAGTATGTCCTGCAGTACTGACTCTGACTCATCCTTCACTCAAAACCTCCCTGAGCTTCCCCCGATGGTGACCTTTGACATCGCTGATGTGGAACGGGATGGAGAAGGCAAATGTGAAGAGAATCCTGAATTCCACAATGATGAGGACCTTGCAGCCTCCTTGGAAGCTTTTGAGCTGGGCTACTATCAGAAACATGCCTACAACAACTACCGCAGCCGATTCTATCAAGGTCTGCCCTGGGGTGTGAGCAGTCTCCCTCGATACTTAGGACTGCCTGGCATGCACCATCGACCTCCACCTGCTGCCATGGCCCTCAACAGAAGGAGCCGCTCCCTTGACACTGCAGAGACCCTGGAGCTGGAACTCTCTAATTCTCACTTGGCCCAGGGCTACATGGAGTCTGATGAGCTTCAGGTTCGGCAGGAAGATTCAGATGAAGAAGAGGAGGAAGAATGGGGCCGAGACAGTCCCTTGTCCCTCTATACTGAACCTCCGGGGGCCTATGACTGGCCTGCCTGGGCTCCCTGTCCTCTCCCAGTGGGGCCAGGCCCTGCCTGGATAAATACCAGGCAGTTGGATGGTCCTTCAAGCCAGTCTCCATATGGGCAGGCAGCCTGTTGTGTAGCTCCTGTGGCTATGTCAGTGTTGCTATCAGTACCAGGGCCAGAGCCAAGGGCACACAGGGAATCTGAGCCTCAACTAGCTCGGCCTTCACACTTACCACTGCCCATGGGCCCTTGTTATAACCTCCAGCCACAGGCCTCCCAGAGTGTGAGGGCCAGGCCTCGAGATATACTGCTGCCTATTGATGAGCCCAGTTGCTCCTCCAGTTCTGGAGGTTTCAGCAACAGTCCTGTGCCCCAGGCCAAGCCTGTTGGCATCACCCATGGCATCCGTCAGCAGCCTAGGGTCCGGCCTGAGTCCCTACAGTCTCAGCACTATGGGACTTCCAGCCTTGACCTATCAAAGGAGAGGGCTGGGCAAGATGCCTCTCTCCCAACCAGCTATTCCTCCACTGCCATGAATGGAAACCTAGCTGAGTAGTCATCTTCAATTCTGGAGTGGGGGCATGGGGCCTAAGCATGTGAATGGGGATCAGGGGTTGGGCAGAAGGGTTGGGGGGTGGGTGCTGCTGTTTAACTTGAAAATCCTTTTGGCCAAGGAAGGCTCCTATGAGTTTTCACCTTTGTTTTCCCACTTTCTTCTTCTGCCATCTGTGGCCACATTCAGCTCAAGTACATCTGCCCTGGAGGCAGCTGCTGTGTTGCTGCTGCTGCTGCTGCGCTCTGGTTTTTGCTTTTGGGGTTTCTTCTTGTGACCCATGCAGGTTTTGGGATGCTGTAATTTTGTGCCTATTCCAGTTGCAGAGTTAGTGATTACACACACACACACACACACACGCACGCACATATATATCATGCATCCTTGACACAGACTGAACTCTTAGCGCCCCCTGCCACGTTCCCCCCAACCCAGTGAATGATGAACCACTGATAAACAGCCAGGTCTGCACTGCCTCCCATGTGGGGACAGGGGCCTTGTTTGCTGTTAGCAATGTGAAATTATGGTACAGATCCTCCCCATCTCTACTCCCTTTGGTCTTGGCATAGCTGCCATTACATGAAATGACTATAATACATTCATCCTAGCTAGCTGTCCTGAGTGGATTAAGTAGCATATGTCTCACTGCCTATTGCTGTGAACTCTGACATGATAACCGGATGGGGGCTTTTTAATCTGGCCTGCCATAGCTTCGGTTGAAGACAAAAATGCTAATCCCCTTAATGGAGTGATCAAATTTATCCAACTGCAGACAGTAGACAAAATAGGGTTCTATCACAGACACTGCCGTAAGTCTTGAGCTCTGGAATGATAGGATTTTTTCCTTCTTCCTCTTTTAAGCTTGTGACTTCCTGAGTTACAGATACCTTTGAATTTTGATTCTTTTCTCCTCCAAATGAGAATTTCATAATCTCATCGCAAAGAATACATTCTTTTAATTGAGGTACAAGAAGAGAAGTAGCCTAAATTAAGCTTCGCTATAGGGGTTGGGATTTTTCCAGATTGCATGGAAAGGATAGAAAAAGGTCTATTTGTCCCAGCCAGCAGGACAGAGGATTTCAAACTTTGCAGAGCTTGAGGCAGCCCAGCTTCTTAGAATGGAAAATTGCCTCCCCCCAAAAAATAAAATAAAAAAAAAATTCCTTATGCCTTTCCCAGTCCTTCATTTGGATGCTGTAAAGAGTAACACTCCTAAGAGACAGAATACCAAAGGCATGTAGGCTGCTGTTTTGGATTCTCTAAAGAGATTTCCTCCTCCAATTAGATAAGTCTTTAGCATGATCAAAGGACTGGACTTCTTGAGAGGAAAGACTGTGACCTGCCCTCACTCTGCCAAGCTTGAAGACTCTGATTTGTATGACAGTTATGGCCCTTAATGGAATGAATGGTACCCTCCCTTCTCCTGCATCCACACAGCTTTCTTGTTAAACTAGCTTGGAAAAACTGGTGGGGAAAAATTGCTGTCAGGAAAGTATTGCAACAAGCTAATCTTACCAGGCTCAACCTCTCATTAATCACTAATACAAGAGGGTTCCTTTTAAATTTCTTTATTGGAAATAGCATATGGAACATTTTTTACCTGGATGTATTGACCCAAATTATAATCCTTGCCCACCATACCCCTGTTCTTGCCCTCACTCCCACCCATTTCCTTGCTTGTTAAGAGAAGAGGTCAATAGGGCTCTTACGATTCTTGAGATATGATAATTTGGCTTAGGAATAGCTGCTGTTGACCCCCTGAATAACAAAGGTGACTTTGTGGGCAAACTGCCCCTTGGCCAGGAGATACATTTGTGCTGGTCTTTGTCACCATTTATCAGATTGGGGTTGGCCCAGTACTGCTCCCCCCAAAATCAAGCTTTGCTAGTAGAAGCTGCACTACTGGAAGCTCCACATAAGTTTTCATGGCACCAATGCCACTGCTTAAGGGACCCAGACCAGCTTTCCAGATGATTTTGTCAGCATTGTGAAGAAATGTGTCAGTAATGGAGCTGAAAAATAAAATAGGGTGAAGAAGGCCCTCCTCATTACCAGGAGAGAAGTGGCCAAATTCCAACCTTCGGTCCTCTCATCAAAGCTGTCCCTGGGATGGTGGGGCTAAACGTGGCCTGGCTTTTTGGCAGGAATTAAACACTCACCAAATGCCTTTACAACAGGAGAAAACCCACCACTTGCCTCCTCTGTCTCTGATTGTCCCTTAGGGCAGCTCAAGCTCCTGTCTGGATGTGGACTGTGGCAGCCACAGCAGGTAGTAGAGCCATCACCAGCCTCTAGAGCCCACTGGGCCACTAACCTTTCTGGGAAGAGAAAAAGTAGGTGATCAGCCTTTGCCGAGGGCTGAGAGCTGCCCTTCGTGACAAGAGGGCAGCAAGAGGTGCTACCTCTGAAGGGAGCAGTCATAGCCCTGATATTATTTGCTGGGCTTTGGAAGGTTGTATGCCACAGGGTAGAGACTAGAACTCAGCAGCAGCTTATAGTTTGGACAACATTACTTACTGCCTGCAAGTCTTTTCACTGTCCTGGCCAGCCCAGGGCAAGATCCTCACCAACAGAAATGGGGCAGTCAGGGTGCGTGGCTGCAAAAGCAGACTCCTCTAGCAGTTCATGGCCAAATTCCAGCTGCAGCCTAGAAGAGGAAGGAAGAGCTGCCTGGGGACATGTGGTGATGGCAGTGCAGGGTGACACTGAGAGAGCCAGCCAAACTCCAGGCTTCTCCCCAGACATAGGCCAGTGCCTGCTTGTCTGGCACCAAATATGCCCCAGACTACTAAAAGTGTTGATGTCAAGTCCACACTTACTAAGCTGTGACCAGTTGAACACCATATCTTGGGATAATGCTTTTAGATGTTACTTCAAGGGAAGATATGACTTGAGAAGAGGTGGCTGCCCTCATCTATCTACCCAGCAGGCTTATCTAGTGCCAGACAGCCCCAATCCTGAGAATTCTCAGATGAGACTGGTCCTTGGGCGATCAGTGACTGTGGATATAAAAGGCTACCTAAGAGGCCTCTCCCAGGGGCACCGGCATCTCAGTGCTTTAGCGCCTTCAAGGAAGCCCTGCCTTAGGGCCTTCCCTGCCCATCTGAACTCAGCTTGGGCATCAGTTCATTAGCCTCCTGGGCCAAAGTCTTTCGTCAACACTAGTCTCTCTCCCTCTTTTGTGCTGTACCAAGGAGGGAAGTAGCTTCCAATACCCAGATGTGTTTCCCTTATCCTGCTGCCAGTGGCTTTCCCACCCATCCCATCCTACCTGCCTTCGGCCCCTGGGGCCCTATTGCTAGAGGGAGGCATGGGGGGTTAGCAGGGAGACTTCAAGTTTACCCATGTATATGTTGCATCCAAGTTGTTATATATATATATATATATATATATATATATATATATATATATATATATATTCAATGATCTATTTTTGTATTGTTTGATTTTATATTCATGCAAAATGATGTTTATCAATTGTTCTTTTCTGATATATTTTATTTTTAAGCGGTGCTGTTTACAGTTTTAAGCAAAACAAAGGTGACACAAAAATTGTTGCTGCTTGTGCAGAGGGCTGGGATCTCAACTGCCCAGGGCCCTCATTCTTTCCCCTCTCCCAACTCCTGATCTATTGCACTGTCCATCCCCTCCCTCTATGATAGGGACAGCAGAAGATGCCCAGGTACTTAGAAATTCCAGGTGACTCAGGCATGTGGAACCTGGTAGAAAGCGTGTTGTTTTATGGCTTTATTTTATTTTTTGGATCCTGCACCTTCCCTGTTTGTAGACCTTCTGGAAGTACTTGTGTGTTTGTCTTTCTCTCTCTTTTTTCTTCTTATGTTTTGCGCTTTTGTTTTGAAACCAGAGTGCCCATGTTTTGCTATTTGTCACACTGAATTTCTCCAAAGGAGCATTTTTGGGATGGAGACATTCTTCACTCAGTGGGGAGGATAGAGGATTTCAACTATGCCTTGTCTTCTCAAGAAGTTGGGGTAAAACAGATGGCAGTAATGCTTGAACCATCAGGAATTAGCCATCTCATTGAGGAAATCCTTGCTTGGGACTTTCTGGGAGTTCAGTTGATTGGGAAATTCACTCAGAAGAGACATCGGGTAACTTCTTGATCCCTCTTGCTTCTTTGGGGGAAATCTCTCCCCTTATCACCATTTCTCCTCCCCTGCCTTGCTCTAGCTCACACATGGATGGTACTCTGAGGAACAGTGACCAACAGGGTAATGGTTTATTGGCCTGATCCCCACTTTTTCATCTTGTAGTCACCTCAAAGAAAGAAGAAGATCTACATAGCATGTATATGTATAAGGGTTGGGCTTACCGGGAGGCAGGGCTTTAATTATTCTTGTTACTATTGGTGCTTATTTTTCCTGCTGTATATGGGGGTGGGGGTGGGGGGCAGAAACCAGGAATGTATATTTAGGTCATGTTAAATAAAATGGCTGGGGGATAGAGTGAAGAAATTGGGAATTTCAGTACATCCCCACCCCAGGTGTAAGAATTCTTTCTCTCCCACTATGGAAAGGGGAGCATGACCCTGGATGTGCCCTAGCTGCCACTTCCCTATTCCTGAGACATCACGGAATTGCCTGGATTGCGACCTTTCCAATCCTAGTTCTCACTCACATCTGGATATCTTGATGCACTTCCTGTTTGTAACAATGTATATGTCTTTTGCTGAATGCCAATAAACTGGGTTCAAGATGGACCCCCAGTCACTAAAGTGCATGCTTGTGGTTTGTTCCACAGCAGTATGACTCTGACCCATAGTTTCTAGGTTTGCCCTTGAAGAGAAATGGAGAAAGCAAGGAGTTAGAGGGAACTCCCAGAAGGAAAAACAGAAGTCAAAGCTGAAACTGAAAGTAAAGGAAACTTCAGTTCTTTATCCAAGCCATGCCCTGCATCTCAGTATGATACTCTGTTGGTAAACTCTCCATCACACTCTCCATACCTGCCAGGGGCTGGCTAGCACTTCTGAAATTAGCTTCAGTCCATGCAAATGTGCTAGACTCCTAATCAGCTAGGAGGTAGAGGTGTGGACCTCCTACTGATGGCTCCATCAAAAGGATGTGTCTAATGGTGAGACTCTCAGGCCAAGCTTCAGGAATGGCATCCTTCACCCAGGCCTAGGGGCAGAGATGAGATGCTGGTCAGGCAGCTGCCTGCCACACCTATTCAATCACTGGGCTGAATGGGAAGCATGTAGCTTCTGCCCAATATTGTAGGGAATGTTATCTGGTAGGCACTAGAGATTTATCATAGCAATAACCCAGTCCCCTGGTCACGTCCAGATTTCTCAGCATGTCCTAACCTAGGCAGGAATCACTTGCTGTTTTCTATTACCCACACAGAGGACTACCTGTGCCATCAACTAGGAGAAGGAGATTGTGCTAATGGCTTTGATTTCTCTATTTCAAACTCTTACCCTTCACTCCTGACAAGCAAGGTCGACTGACACCTGCTGGTGGGCTTCCTTTAGTTTTACCCAATTGCCATGTCCAAGCCAGAAAGCCTGAAATAAAAACTGCTTGAAAGTGTTGTAGACAGTGATGCCACAAACACAATTGGAGAACTCCCTGGGGCGCCTTCCCAGATTCAAAAGAAGCTTGGTGTCCCCCAGGACCACATGTGTCAAGCAAAGCCAAAATAAAGCAAATTAGTAGGAAAGAAAAATGAAAACCTCCTGGGAGGGAAGTTGATAATTCATAGAAATTGAATTCTCTGCCCTGGACTGCTCACGAAACAAAGAAGAGAGTCATGTTTGCTCAGGGAGTTTTGGGACTAAAACCTTCTGGGAAAGTCTTATTACGTCCACTGGAAATTCTTAGGGGTGTGGAATCAGGGAGGCCTGGGTTTATGCCTTAATTTTTGTTCCTCATTAATCAACTAGAACTTGCACAAATGTTTTCTCTTTCTGAGTCTCAGTTTCCTCATCAATAACATGTGAGTGGCATGGACATAGATTTGGCTAAACTTATTGCCATGTGCAAGTCAGAAGATTGGGCTACCTCAGAGTGGCCTGTGGAAATTTTTCAACTACCTAAGTCCAACTCTCCTCACTCCCTGATTCTGACTCATTTGGCCTGGGGTGGAATATTTTTTCTGGTACCCTACATGACAGATGCATTGGACCTGCTGGATGAGTGGTAAGAGATCTTTCTGTTGTGCTGTGACTGATGGCTGCCTTTGCTATGGCTCCTTGGGGAGTCTTTTACAATACTGGAGCGGGGCATGGGTGGAGGGATCCTCTTAAGACTTTTCTTAGATCTTCAGGAAAACCACCTTGGTCATCTCCATTGCTGGTCCTCTTGAGGGCTGGAGTTGTGCCTACAGAATGGGCTGCCTTTGTCTCCATTTTCTGTTAGAGCAGGTGTAAACTCAACAGATAAAAGACCTTTGTGCAAGCCTTTTGGAGGATGCTGTGGGTAAGCTGGTAGCTCTCCACTGTCCCCATCCTGACTGGGCTCTGGGCCCTACTGACTGTGTTCTCTCTCTGGATAAATTCCTAGACTTAGGCTGGGCTGCATGGCTTTTGTGAGGAATACCTAGTCAATAAGAGCAAGTGACCCGAGAGCATCACTTTCTAGTCTGCAAACTCTTTGCATCACCATTATCACCTAAAAGGCCCCGGAAGCAGGTGGGCAAAGCAGATGATTTTATCCCCAGTTTACAGATGAGGAAATGGAAGCATGGAGAAGTGAAATGACTTGCTCATGGTAATATAAAAGATGGATTGCAAGTCAGAGTGAGAAAGAGGGTGGGCAAGCTGGGGCAGGGAAGTGTTGAGAGATGTGTTGTTACCTACATTTTTAGATGAGGGAACTGAGCCTCAGTTAAGAGCCTTACTAAAGTTTACAGCCAGATCAGTGGACTCCAAATCTCCTGCTTCTTCCATTGCACTTGTGTGAAGCTGCTGGTTAGTTGTACACTGGGGGTGCTAGGGGTGAATCCCAGCAATGCCCCCAGCTGTAGGCTCCAAGTCGGAGCATCCTAAAGCTCTGCCTTCTTTTCCTACTGGGCCTAGCCCAGCCTCCCAGCTCCAAGCCTCGGTCAGAGGCCCTTGTGAGCCCAGGGAAGAACTTCCTTCCCTCACTTCTACCTCCAGGCTTGGATTTATGGGAATTGTTCCCAGCCAGGTGGGCCATACTCTCCTCTCAAACCTGCTAATGAGTAGCCTGGGAAAAATGATGAATAGCAGAGTGAATCGATAGATGTGAGCACTTAGATGTCTGGAGAATGGGCCTCCCACCACTCAGACCTTCACCGTCAATTGAAGCACCGCAACATGAAGAGTTACTTAATTGTAAATCACTTAATAGCCACAGTGGGAAACAGTCTCTTTCTCTTGGAGAATAACTGCTGTCTGATGGACTCTTGAAGGCTGCTCTTCTCTGCTCCTTCAGTTTCTGTATTGCTTTTCCACCTCCTCCCTTTGATTTCTATGCACATTTTCTATGTGGTTCTCCCAGACCATAGAGCACCTCATGAGGCTTCCCAAGGGTTCCTGTGCAGCACCCATCACCAACAGGAAGTGGATGCTCTGCCTGATTACAGATGCTGTGATTAAAAGTATTGTTATGTCCTTCATGAAGCTGAAAATGGAATGGACATCCAATCTCAGTCCGCAAACTCAGATGTGGATGGCCAAAGAATAGTCCTTGTTTGTTTTCTTTAAAGTAACTGAGCTCTGGCTCCAAGCTCCCCATCCTAATAGGAAAGCAAAATATTTCATGTCAGTCATGACTAGGGGCCCCCTAAGAGTGACACCGCAATCCAGAGGGTGCTTGCGGTATCCAGAAATTAAGGCAAGGACAACTAATCTCTAATCTGTTCCACTCACAGCTGATACCCTTATTTCCCCTGTGGGAGGGAAAGCTGAGAGCCCTGGAGACTTAGGTTCTGCCTTCCTCTGGGTACCTTAGAGTCATCTCTTCCCCATCCTTGAAGCACTGCCATAAGCAGTACCTTAGTTTCTTCTGCCCCAGGAACTCTCCCTTTCCACATGGAGCTTGGAGTATTAGGAATCTTCCTTATTTTTTTTTTCTTTCTGGCTTTCAAAAAGCTTTCTTCTCCTTTATGACAATATGTCCTCAGTGGGGGGTTTCAGGCTTTCATTAAAAAAATGATAGATTTGGTGGCTTCAGCCTGTTTCTGCTTTCTATACTTTGGAATACCTCTTGTAAGACATTTGTCAAGGGCCTGGTTACTTCCATGGAGTAGTGGAATTGGAAGTGGGGATATAGAGGAACAACAAGCATGAACAAACATGAACATTTCCAGAAATTACCTTGTCACAAAAATATTGCCTATTACAAAAACAAACAAACAAATAACAACAACAAAAACACAATTTCACTGTCCCGGAATTCAGGACACCAAGATTTTAGTCCCTGCTCTGCTTGTAACTGATGGAAACTTGGGTGATTTCTCAGACCCTCAGCTTCTTCACCTATAAATGAGAGGGTTGGAGAACATTAGAATCTCAGGCTTAAGTCCTTTCCAAACCCTTCCCATTTTGATGTTTAAACTATTCCTACACCATCTGTCCTGTTCCTGTTCACCTACACTGGCATAGATTCTTGGAGCAGTTTTAATGCCTAAGATGTCCCTTCTTTTATTGAGCTGGGATCTGCCTAGCTTAGTCTCTGGGAGCCATACAGATCTTGTCTGTTCTCTTTGCCCTATAACAGCCCTTTCAGAACCCAAGGCAGAGGTGGTGTTCTTTGGTTCAACAAATTTTGAGTACCTATTATATGTCAGGTTCTGTCTTAGGTGCTGAGGGTATTGCAGTGAACAAGAAAGATTAAAATCTCTGCCCTCATGAGGTATACTTTTTTTTTCAGAGGAGGGGACAGATAATAACCAAAATAAATAAACAAAAGATATAGCATGTCAGAGGTGATAGGTACAATGGGGAAAAATTAAGTAGTGAAGGAGAGATAGGAGATTGCAAATTAAAATAGTCAAGAGGAGATTGAACAGGTCACATTTGAGAGAAGAGCTAAACCCTTGAGGCAAAAGAACAGGAGTCCAGTGTGACTAAAGTGGAGTGAGTGAGGGGACAGTAATAGGAGATGAGGTCCCTTTGGGGGTAGAGGAGGCAGAAAAGGGCCTTATAGACCATTTTAAAGACCTTAGCTCCTCTCCTGAGTTAGATGGGAGCAGAGAATGACATGATCTGACTTGTGTCAACCAGAGTTATCTCTTTTCCAGGTTGAACAGTTCTAGGTTCTTCCAACCTTTCCTTGTGAGTCCTAGGTCTCATCCCCCTCAGCCTTCTCACTCTTTCCTGAGCACAACCCAGTGTTCGGCCTTCTTCAAGTGTACACCCAGAACAAGACACAATCTCTCAATGATGGTCTAATCTGGGCAGAGATGTGTGAGGCTATTGCTTTATTTGATGTTCTCTAATATCTTTTTAATGTTGGCATTCTTTTAGAAATAAAGTAACAAACAAAGCTTAAAAAGTCATCACCACAGAGCAGGTAATTCCTTTCATTTTAATATGCACAAGAGACTGGTGCTCCTATAAGAATCGAATGACTGATGATCTGAAATGGAGCTAAGGTAGTGATGCTGGCTCTGGGGATCAGCTGCAAATACAGATAAAGCTTCGCTCTCTGGCCTGCTGCTCACCTCCTGCTGTGTAGCCCGGTTCCTAACAGGCCACGAACCGGTACTGGTCCATGGCCCAGGGGTTGGGGACCCCTGACCTAGGCCCTTTGTCATTACTCCTGGAAACCTGTAAGAGATTAAGCGTTATGAGTTTTAGAGTCAAACAGACCTGGGTCTATGACCTACCAGCTACGTGGCATGGGATAAGTGAAACTTTCTCTAAGCCTCAGCATCTTCATCTATAAAATGGAGGATTGGCAATGATTGCATAAAGTCTTTCTGTCAAGTGTCTGGCCCATGCAAGCCCTGCCCAGATGGTAGACAATCTTAGCTATCATCATGGCTTATATCCTTGGCACACAAGCAGCCACACTGGATCCTTGGTTGGTGTGGATCCTATAGTAGGAGAGAATCCAGTTAACCTAGTCACCCTCCGTGGAGGCCATAGCACCTGGGCAAGTAATAATATGGGCTCCTCGTACTTCTCCCATTGAGCATTGTGAGTGCCTGTTGTGGCCAGACCCAAGGGTCTCAGAAAAGCTAGGGCTGTCAACATCCAGGCTCAAGGTCCAATGTCCCACCTCAAGGAAAGGCTGGAATAGAGACTTCAAGGAGAATGGGTAACAAGCATTTCTTTTACCAGAAATTGGGAATTCCTGGAGCTGGGAGACCTGGAGCAGGCTGTACCTCAAAGAACAGGTTAAGTCCCGAGCTGTACAATCAGGATTAAAACCATCATTCAAATAAGGAGCCCAAAGTCGGTATTAGAAACCCAGGTGCAAAGGGAGGAGGAAAATGAGGAACAGTGAAACCAAACAGGTGAGTAGGAAGGAGATAACTGTGTCTGGTGCTTGGTGCCAAGGCTGGGCTTTGATGATTTCCCAGTAGCTTTTTGTACAGGCAAGTAAGCTGTATCTACATATAGGATGCAAAGAGAGGACTCACCAAAATCCTTTCCTTGGGGTCTCTACCTTGAGGACTACTTTCAAAGCAGCCTAGCCTTAAGGTAATGCATTTGTAAGGTCTTTATAATGTCACCTCTTGGGCTAGGATTAGTGGTAAACCAGTTTGAAAAGAGACTCTACTTACCAGGAAGTTAAAAAAAATGGCTTGGGGAAGGCCTTTGTTGGGAGCATCCATAGTTAAAGGAATTCACTTCCTTAATAACCCCAAGTTCTCAATGAGCTCATCTTTTTCACAAGGCCAGGGCCCTGTGTAAAGCCATTTGCACCTTCCAGTAGCCAGATCCTACACTTTGACAGCCCAGTTATTAGATACAGTGACTTTAGAGTTTTATTTTTGATGTGTGTGTGTGCGTGTGTGTGTGTGTGTGTGTGTGTGTGTGTGTGTGTGTGTGTTAGGATTTTGGAAAATTGCCATAGTTAAAAGAATTCACTTTCTTAATAACCCCATGTTCTCAGTCTGATTTTCTTTCAGTCTCTCAATTTTTTGATCTCCCTCTCTCCATTCCTCCCTCTCTCTCTCATTCTCAATACAAAGGATGAACATGTTTCTAGCTTGGGCAGAGGAACACACAGAGTACAGATGGCTTCATGTGGCTTCTTCTTTAACTGGTTGTGTTTATGGCAACCACTATTCAAAGTAATTGTGGGCAGCTTGTAGAAATGGTCTTCAATTTCCCAGCTCCTGGCTCATGAATCAGGGAGTATCTTTTCCATAGCCCAAGATGGAGCTGAGCTCCAGAGAGTAGAGTCTGATAGTAGGAGTGCCTGCCTGCTTTCCTGGGAGCTACATTAGCAACCTGCTTTTCTGTTCCTGGCCTGCCCGTGACTGTGTGACCTTAGGCACTACCTTCACTTCTTTGGACCTCAGCCTCCTCATCCATCAAATAAGAATTTCAATTCTTACCTTGTCTCCCTCTTGTGAAATTAATATAAAAAATGTTTGGAAAACTATAAAGCAAGGCGCCAAAATAGTTGTCATTATTTCTGGCATTATCTGTGCAGCTTGGATTCTTCAGGAGGAAGCTGTATCTTCAAATTAGCAATTATTACCCTCATGCTAAGTCCGATATCACATGCTAAGTGCTGTAAAGGATGCAGAGATAAGCAGTGGTATACTAGAGCAAGCTTGTACAAGCTCTCAAGAGCCAATTGTACGTAATCTTCCCAACTCCACATTCAGTTATATCACATTGATAGGTGAAATTGTTAATGGCGAGAGTAATTTTTACCATGGAAATCAGCAAACATAGCAAATCTAGAACTTTTTGGTTTTAAGAAATCCAGAACTGTTTCAGCCATAAAGGAGCTGCCAATCTAGCAGTGGTGTGTGTGTACTGTGGGAAAGTGGTATGGTAAGCAGGCATATGACTACAATAGATGAAAGTACTAAGTTGAACCATGTGATACTGCTGTTTGTGCCAGTCAAAATTAGCCAAGTATCAGCAATTTCAGATAGTTCAACATAATAGACTGTCAACTATAGCTGAGGTGAGTATGTGGAATGTAAGAATATTTCTCAAGACCCATCAGATAATCTGAGGCTGAGCTGGAGTTAAGCCCCAAGACTCCCTGTTCCTTGTCTTAACACTGAAGACTCCATTGCCGCTTTATTGTCCTCTGATTTCTTGTCAAAATGGACAAGGTTCTTATATAAGAATCACAGTACAAATGGGGTAAGATAACCACAGGTCTTTTGTGTCATTATGTCCTCTAAGTTAAAGTTTAGAATTCAGGCCACATCCTTATGCCATATTGTCATTGTCCCAACACACACACTCTTTCCCTCACTCTCTCTCACTTTCTCTCCACCCTGCTCTCACCACTCTGCCTGCATCTTGCATTCTAAGAGTGCCAACAATTAGAGCATGTCCAGAAGAGAGCAAAGGAAAATGTTTATAACAGTTGGAAATAAGATCTATGAGGAAAGGTGAAAGGAATTTTGCCTTGAGAAAAGAAGTTTGCCTGTCAACAGAATAATAATCTTTACATCTCAAAAGACTAATACACAGACAATGCTATACTGCCTTTTTCCATTTCCTGAGCCAGAAGAAGTCAACATTTCAGTTAATGGCATTACCAGCCAGCTGGGCTCCTAAAAGGAGTCATCACTGATTCCTTTCTCTTGCTCAGTCTCCACATATAATCAGTTACTGAATTCTGTTAATTCTACCTCTTAAACATCTCTTGAATCCATTCCCACCTTTCCATCTCAGCTTTCATGGTCCTAGGCCAAGCCTTCATTCCTAGTCTCCACTGAGTACCATGCATCCACTTTCAGTTGCTATCACCAGATTGTTCTTTAGAAATCACCCATTGGCTCAGACCATGCCTTTTGTGAAGTCACTATTTCCTATGAAGTCAAGAATGACTTCCTCAATCTGGCATTCAAAGCCTTCTATCTTATGGCTCCAACCTCCTTTGTAGTCCCAACTCATACCACTCTATATAGCAGGCGCTGTAGCTATTTGGTAGGCCCCACAGGGTCTCTATACATGTTTTCCCCTCTAACTAGACTTCCACCACCTTAACCAACTGAAATCCTATTTATACTACACTATACGTCCTAAAAACCATCTCCTCTGGATTTCCACATTATGGAGGGCTCACCAGCTCTTCTGAATCCTACAGCCATTTGTTTTCCTCTTTCTGTTGACACCCAACTTGGCATAGTGTTAAGAGTAACAACTTTTAAGCCAGACCGATTAGGTCCCAGGCCTGACTTTGCTACCTACTAGATACGTAATATTGAGCAAGTTGCTTGAGCTCTTATGAGCATCTTTAAAATGGGCAACATATTTATACCTCCCTCAGAAGTTATAAAATATTAAACATGTATTAGCTCAAACTGCATATTTATTAACAATAAACTGAAACATAGTAAATAGTAAATGCTGCTATTATATTTATATTCTTGTCTCATCTCTTTGACTAGAGGATAGTTCTTTGAGGCAGAAGGAAAGTATTATTCATCTTTATGACAGTTGATAATGATTTTTTAAAAATGCCTTATGGGGTCTTCTGGTTCAGATCTTCCCCCAAAGTACAACTATAAACTGTGGAAACAACAAAAGACACAACCGAAGGAGAACTTAAAAAGTGGTAAGAAGGTGAGCTGGTTAGGGATCATAGATTGTAAGAATAGCACAACAGCAGGACATCATGTTTCTCTTAACCCATGAGAAGAAGGTGACCCAGATCTGACATTTCCCAATCCCCAACCTAACAATGGAAGGCAGCCAGTGAAGTCTCAACTCTCTCCAGATGGAACAGGTGATCCTCTGACAACATCATGTAATCCCAGAAGTACTGTAAAAAGTAATTGATTGGGAACCCTGTTAAGAATAAAAAGCCAGAGGAATAATTCTCTTTCTCTTCCATATCTGGGACTCTTCTCTTCTTGGCACCAGCACAGGATAGCCTACCAAAACAAGTGGCCTGGCCTGGGATATGCTCATCCTCCCTGCAGGACAATGACTGTTTTCCCCTAACATAGGTTCACCAGGTGGTCTGGCCTGGGGGACAACCTCCACCTCTCAGGCAACATCAGCAGAAATGAGTGGAAACTCCATCAACACCAGATAGACCAAGCAGACTAAAATAGTACCATAAAGACCATAAAGACAATTAAATTATCTTTGAAATCACACTTTACAAAATTAGGCCAGGACCTTCATGCTAAACCTAAATAGGGTGGCTGCTTGTTAAAAGAAAAGACTTATATAGGACTCAGAGTCTTCTAACATACTATATAAACTGTCCAAAATACTATTAATAATCACCCATCATAACAAGAACCAGGAAAATCAAACTTTAATGAGAAATGACAGTCAACAGATGCCAACACTGAGATAAATCAGATGCTGGAAATTATCTGACAAGGGTTTTAAAGTAACCATAATAAAAATGCTTCAACAACCAATTACAAATTCTTTTGAAGCAAATGAAAAATTAGAAATCTCAACAAAGAATGACAAGTTATAAAAAATAACCAAATGGAAATTATAAAACTAAAAATATATAGCAAGAGGAATTAAAAATGCTGGATAGGCTCAATAATAGAGTGGAAATAACAGAGGATAGAATCAGTGAACTTGAAGACAGATTTGTAAATTTATGCAATTTGAACAATAGGGAGAAAACAGAATGACATTACTGAACAAAGCCACAGAGAATATGGAGGATAAAAACAAAAGATCTAACATTTGTATCGTTGATATTCCAGAAGAAGAGAGAGAGTCCAAGTGAAAGAATATATAGAAAATGATGGTTGAAAACTTCCAAAATGTGCTGAAAGACATAAAACTATGTATTTGAGAAACTTATTGAACCACAAAGAAGATAAACCTAAAGAAATCATAATTTAATTTTGAAAACTAAAGAAAAGAAAAAAAAAAACCTGAAAACAGCCAGAGAGAAACTATATATTACCTACATGGGAACAACAGGTTGAATAGCAGCAGATTCCTCATCGAAAACCATGGAAGACAAAGAGAAGTGGCAGAAAGTTTTTCAAATGCTGAAAGAAGTCGACTGTGAGCTCAATATCCCATGAATGAAGAGGAAATAAAGGCATTCTCAGAAAACCAAGACTAAGCGAGTTCAGCGAGATTGAGAATACAAATCCAATATACAAAAATGTATCGAAACTCTATATAATATCAAGAAACAAGTGTAAAACAAAAGTTAAAAACCCAATATTATTTACAACTCAAAGTAGATCAGGGACATAAATGTGAAATTTAAAACTATGGCACTTAAAAAAATAGGAGAAAGATTTGGAAGATCTAGGGCTAGACCAAGAGGTCGTAGACTGGATAATAAAAATGTGACTGATCTATGAAAAGAAAACCTGAATATTGAATATCTTCAAAATTAAAATTTTTTGCTCTGCAAAAGTCTCTGTTAAGAGAATGAAAAGATAAGCTCTATAAAGGGAGAAATATTATTTCTGTCATATTATGGATGTGAAGTAGTATATCATTGCAATTTTGAATTGTATTTTTCTAATAAATAATAATGTGAAGCACTTTTTCATGTGCTTATTTGCCATTGTATATATTCTTTAGGGAAATGTCTATTCAAATCCTCTGCCCATTTTTAATTACACCATTTGTCTTTTTCTGGTTGAGTTGCAAGCTATCTACATATTCTAGATACTAGACCCTTATCAGATATATGATTTCCAAATATTTTATTCCATCCTGTGGGTAACTTTTTGCTTTCCTTATAGAGTTCTTTGATGCATAAAAATATTTAAATTTTGATGTAGTCCAAATTATCTGCTTTAATCTATTTTTTTATACTTGTTCTTTTGCTGTCATATCTAAGAACCTATTGACTAATCTAAGGTCATGAAGATTTACTCCTCTGTTTTTGTATTAACATGATAAGGCTGTTGTAAAAAAACACTACAAACTGGGTGGCTTAACAGAAATGTATTATCTCACAGTTCTGGAGGCTAGCAGTCTATGGTAAAGGTGTCAGTAGGATTGGTTCTTCTTGAGGTCAGTGAGAAAGAATTTTGTCTATGCTTCTTATCTAGATTCTGGTGGTTGGCTAGCACTCTTTGGTATTCATTGGCTTGTAGAAGCATCCCCCGATCTCAGTCTCAATCTTCAAGTGGCATTATCTCTGTGTGTGTCTCACTGTGTCCAAATTTTCCCTTTCTGTAAGGAAACCGATAATGACTTCATTTTACCTTGATTACCTCTGTAAAGACCCTATCTCCAAATACAGCCACATGTTAAACTACTGAGGGTAAAGAATACAACATATTTTTGGGGGGAGAGGACACAATTCAACCCATAACAGTTTTCCTCTAAAAATGTATAATTCAAAAAATAGTTTTAACTTTTAAATTTATGTCTCTGTTCCATTTTGATATATTTTTTGATTATGGTATAAGGTAAGCATCCAAATTCATTCTTTTGCATGTGAATATCCAGTTGTTCCAGCACCATTTGTTGAATAGTCTATTCTTTCCTCCATTGAAATATCTTGGCATCTTTGTTGAAAATCGATTCACAAATAATGTAAGGGTTTGTTTCCAGACTCTCAATTCTATTCCATTGATCTAGATGTCTCTCCTTATGCTAGTATCACAGACCCTTGATCATGGTACATTTGTAGTAAGATTTGAACTTGGGAATACAAGTCTCCCAAATTTGTTCTTCTCTTTCAATATTGTTTTAATTTAACTTTTCTGGGTCCCTTGCATTTCTGTATGAATTTTGGGATCTACTTGTTAATTTCCGCAAAAACAAAACAAAGCAACAACAACAAAAAAAATGGGATATTAACAGAGACTGCATTCAGTCTGAAAATCAATTTTGGGAGTATTAGGATCAGGCAACTACAGATCCCACTGATGTTTTGACTGTAACCTCAGGGGACACTGAGCCAAGACCATCCAGCAATGTCAATTCTGATTTCCTGACTTTCAAACCTATTGATTTCCTCAGCATCCGTGGATCTGTGCAGAAGGGCTTACACACACATGTGCTCCGACATACTGGCCACGTGAGGTGATCCCTGTTCTTCGGGTCAAGAGCAGCATCTTCCAAAATATTTTAAATTATGTTTTAAATTATTTTTATTTTTTTAATTTTTATTTTAAAAGTTTCATTGCTAGTGTACATAATTGATTTTTGCATATTAACCTTATATCCTCCAACATTGCTGAACTAACTTATCAGCTCTAATGTTTACTTTTTGTTGTATTTCTTTAAATTTCCTATATACATGATAATGTCATCTGTCACTAGAAATACTTTTACAATTTCTTTCTAATATAGATAAATTTTCTTTGTTTTTCTTGTCAAATCAACCTGACTAGAATCTCAACTACAATGGTGAATAGAAGTGGCAAGAATGGACATTATTGCTTTGTTTCTGATATTAAGAGGAAAGCTTTTAGTATTTGATCATTGAGTATGATGTTAGCTGTGGGAATTTCATAGATACCCTTTATCAGGTTGATGAAATCCCTCTCGAATCTTAATTGGTTGAATGTTTTTATCATGAAAGAGTGTTAATTTTTTTCCAAATACATTTTCTGTGTCTATTAAGATAATCATTTGATAGCGTAGGTCATTTATTATATGGTGCATTACAATGCAAATTTTCATATGTTAAAACAACCTCTCACTTCTGGAATAAATTCCACTTTTGTCAGAATGTGTAATCCATTGTATATGTTTCTAGATTTTGTTTGCTAGTATTTGTTGAAGATTTTTGCTTCTGTATTCATATGGGACATTTTTCTTCAGTTCTATTTTCTTGTGATGTCTGCATCTAATTTTTATATCAGAGTAATACTGGCCTCATAAAATGAATTAGGAAGTGTTCCCTTCTCTTTAATTTCTGGAAGAGTTTATGAAAGATCAGTGTTAATTCTTCTTTAAAACTTTGGTAGTATTCATTTCAGAAGCCATCTCATCCTTGACTTTTATTTGTAAGATTTTAGATTACTGATTCAATCTTTTTACATGTAATAGGCCTATTCATATTTTCTATATTTTCTTTTTATTTCATTTTTTAAAATTTTATATTAGTTTCAGATATACAGTAAAATGGCTAGATATTTATATAATTTATGAAGTGATCCTCCTGATAACTCTAGCACCCATCTAGCATGACACACAGCTATTAAAATACTATAGACTATATTCCCTATGCTGTACTCTATATCCTCATAACTGTTTTGTAACTACTAATTCGTACTTCCTCATCCCTTCATTTTTTCCCTGAGCCCCCCAACCTACCTCCACTTTGGCAATCACCAGGTTTTTTCTCTGTATCTGTGAGTCTATTTTAATTTAGTTTGCTCATTCCTTTTGTTCCTTAGATTCTGCATATAAGTGAAATCATATGGTATTTATCATTCTCTGTTTGACTTCTTTCACTCAGTGTAATACCCTCTAGGTCCATCCATGTCATTGCAAATGGTAAGATTTCATTTTTTTTTATGGCTGAGAAATATTCCACTGTATATATGTACCACTTTTTCTTTATCCAGTTGTCTATTAGGTTGCTTCCATATTGTGAATAGTGCTTCTGTGAACATAGGGGTGCATAGAGCTTTATGAATTAGTGTTTTGGTTTTCTTTGGATAAATACCCAGGAGTGCAATTCCTAGATCAAAAGGCAGTTCTATTTTTAATTTTTTGAAGAACCTCAAAACTGTTTTCCACAGAGGCTGTACCAATTTGCAATCCAACAAACAGTGTAAGAGAGTTCCCTTTACTCTGCATGCTCGCCAACACTTACTTTTTGATTTATTGATGATAGCCAATCTGACAGGTGTAAGGTGATATCTAATTGTGGTTTTAATTTGCATTTCTCTGATGATTAGTGATGTTAAGCATTTTTTCATATGTCTATTGGCCATGTATATTTCCTCTTTAGAGAAATACCTATTTAGATTTTCTGCCTATTTTTAAATTGGATTGTTGGTTTTTTTTTTTTTTGCTCTTGAGTCAGTTCTTTATAAATTTTAGATATTAACCCCTTGTCAGATGTATCAGAGGCAAATATTTCTCCCATTCAATAGGTTGTCTTTTTGTTTTGTTGGTGATTTCTTTGCTGTACAAAATCTTTTTAGTTTGATGTAGTCCCACTGGTTTATTTATTCTTTTGTTTCTCTTGTCTGAGGAAATATATCAGAAAAAAAAATACTAATAGCAATATCAGAGAGTTTACTGTTTTATTCTAGAAGTTTTATGGATTCAGGTCTTATATTTAAGTCTTTAATTCATTTAGAGTTCATTTTTGTATATGGTGTAAGAAGGTTGTCCAGTGTCATTATTTTTTGCATGTATCTGTCCAGTTTTCCAAACACGATTTGTTAAACAGACTGTCTTTACCCCATTGTACATTCTTGCCTCCTTTGTCATAGATTAAATGACCATATAGGCATGAATTTAATTCAGTTCTGGGCCCTCCATTCTCTTCCATTGATCTGTGTCTGTTTTTATGCCAGTACCATATTGTTTTGATTATTATAACCTTGTAGTATAGTTTGATATCAGGTTGTGTGGTGCCTCCAACTGTGTTCTTCTTTCTCGATTGCTGTAGCTATTCAGGATCTTTTAGGGTTCCATATAAATTTCTGGATTCTTTGTTCTAATTCTCTGAAAAACGCCACTGATATTTTGACAGGGATTGCATTATATCTATAGATTGTTTTGGGTAATATGGCCATTGTAAAGATGTTGATTCTTCCTACCAATTAGCATGATATATGTTTCCATTTATTTGTATCTTCTTCAATTTCTTTTGTCAATGACTTATCATTTTCCAAGAACAGGTCTTTTACCTCCTTGGTTAATTTGATTCCTACATATTTTATTGTTTTTGATTCAATTGTAAATGGGATTGTTTTCTTAATTTCTCTTTCCAAAAGTTCATCATTGGTGTATAAAAAAGCAACTGAATTCTGAATATTAATTTTGTTTCCTGCTACTTTATTGAATTTATTGATCAGTTCTAACAGTTTTTTTTTTTTTGGTGAAACTTTAGGGTTCTTTGTAAATAGTGTCATGTCATCTGCAAATAATGACAGTTTTACTTCTTCCTTTCCAATTTGAATACCTTTTAATTCTCTTTCTTGTCTTATTGCTTTGTCTAAGATTTCCAATACAATGTTGAAGAAGAATGGTAAAAGTGGGCATTCTTGTCTTGTTCCTGATCTTAAGGAAAATGCTTTTAGCCTTTCCCCATTGAGTATGTTTGCTGTAGGTTTGTCATATATGGCCTTTATTATGTTGAGGTATGTTCCCTCTATTCCCACTTTGCTGAGAGTTTTTATCATAAATGGATGCCGAATTTTGTTGAATGCTTTTTCTGCATCTATTGATATGATCATATAATTTTAATATTTCAATCTGTTAATGTTGTGTATCACATTAATTGATTTGTGTATATTGAACCAACCTTGCATCCCAGAAATAAATCCAACTTGATCATGATGTATGATCTTTTTAATGTTTGGTGAATTCAATTTGCTAATGTTTTGTTGAGGATTTTTTCATTGATGTTCATCAGGGATATCAGCCTATAGTTTTCTTTTTCTAAATGTCTTTGTCTGGTTTTGGAATCAGGGTAATGTTGACCTTGTAAAAAGAATTAGGGAAACGTCTCTCTTCTTGAATTGTTTAGAAAAGTTTGAGAAGAAAAGGCATTAATTCTTCTTTGAACGTTTGGCAAAATTCGTCTATGAAGCCATCCAGGGCATGACTTTTGTTTTTTTTTGGTAGTGTTTTGACTACTGATTTGATTTCATTGAAGGTAATCTGTCAGTTTAGATTTTCTGTTTCTTCTTGACTCAGTCTTGATAGATAATACTTTTTTTTTTAAAATATATCCATTTCTTGTAGATTGTCCAATTTGTTGGCATATGATTGCTCTCAATATGTTCTTATACTTCTTTGTATTTCTGTAGAGTCCATAGTTACAATTTCTTTTTCATTTTTGATTTTATTTATTAGGGTCCTCTCTTTTTTTTTCCTGATACATCTGGTTAAAGTTTTATCAATTTTGATTATCCTTTCAAAGATCAAGCTCTTGGTTTTATTAATCGTTCGTATTGTTTTGCTAGACTCTATTTTGTTTATTTCTGCTCTAATCTTTATTCTTTCCTTCCTTCTACTCACTTTGGGTTTTGTTTGCTATTCTTTTCCTGGTTCTTTTAAGCTTGAAATTAGATTGTTTATTTGAGATTTTTCTTTTTTGTTGAGATAGGGCTGTATTGCTTTGTATTTCCCTCAGGACTGCTTTCACTGTGTTTTCATTTTCATTTGTTTCTAGGTATTTTTTGATTTCCTTCTTGATCTCATCATTAACCCATTCATTGTTTAGTAGCATGTTATTTAGCCTCCATGTGTTTGTGTATTTTCCAATTTTTTTCTTGTAGTTGATTTCTAGCTTCTTACCATTGTATTTGGATAAGATGTTTGATATGATTCCAATCTTTTTCAATTGATTGAGACTTGTTTTGTGGCCTAATATGTGGTTTACCCTGGAAAATGTTCCACGTGCATTTGAAAAGAAGGTATATTCTGCTGCTTTGGAATGAAATGCTCTGAAAATATCAATAAATCCATCTGATCTAGTGTGTCATTTATGGCTCTATTTCATTGTTCATTTTCTGTTTGGAAGATCTGTTCATTGATGTCAATGTGATGTTAAAGTCTCTTACTATGAGTGTATTACTGTCAATTTCTCCCTTTATGTCAGTCAATAATTGCTTTATATATGTAGGTGCTCCTTATAACCAGTGTTTTGAACTCTATATCTGGTAGTTTGCTTGCCTCCATTTATTTTAGATTTTTCCTAGAATTTTCTCCTGTTGTTTTGTTTTCAACATGCTTTTTGTTTTCTCATTTTAGTTGTCTTTCTGTGTTTGTTTCTATGTGTTAAGGAGATTTGTTACATTTCCAAGCCTTGGACAGTTGGCCTTATGGAGTAGGTATCTTTTGTGGTCCAGTGGCACAGTCTCCTTGATTATCTGGGCTGGGGGCTCTGAGCATATTTCTTGTGTGAATTGTGTGTGTTTTCCTGTTGTAGCTGATCTTTCATTGCTGTTAATGCATCAGTACATGGGATTGACTCTTGGGCTGACTGGCTGTGGGAATTGTCCATGAGTTGCTGTGTAGGGCCTGATTTCACAGAGTGGGATTTGCTCCAGTAGTCTCACGTGCCTGTTGAGACCACCCTTTGGGTATGCCCCTTAGGGGGTTAGTTAGGTGCTGTTCTGTTGTGGTCTGATGCCAGCCTCTGGGTGTTGCTTCTGGGGCCCCTTGGGAGGGGCTCCTGTGTGGGTCAAGGTAGCCACTGACTTTGAATGTTCAGTGCTACCTGGTTGGAGCTACAAAGAGATCTGCAAATAGTTGCTGCCTGTTCTGAATCTGGAGGTAAATGGGAGAGACCATACTGCAAGCCAAGGTTCGTTACTCCCAGTCCTGGACTTGTGGTGGCTCAGCCCAAGAACCAGTGCACCTCAAGGCCTGAGGCTGTTTGCCCATTGCCTGTAAGTCTCTGCAGATGTAAGAGCCTTTGCTTGGTATATGGGAGTTGGGTGTGGTGGGGATCCAGGGAATCACTGGGCTAAAGCGTGCAGATTTTGCCAGTCAATGTAGAATCAGGTGTTGTTCCAGTGCTGAATCTGTGGCTTCCTGTCAAAGTCTTAGATCATAGCAAAGCCTGCTAATGCCCACCTCAAGCCTGCAGACCCTGGAGTTCTGTTCATGAAATACTGTAGTTCAGGGTATGCCTTATGACCCACCACCAAAAGTCCCTCTCAGATACAAAAGCTATGTGTGGTCTGCACGAACTAAGGACAGTTGTTTGCTGTTGAAATCACAGCCAATGGAAAGCACAGAGTGGAGCTGACTGCCCAGAAATGGGCCTACTGAGAGCAATTTGTGGGTTGGGTGGTGCAGGGTCTCAGGAGACAGGATGGAGCAAGCCAATCTTGTCAGGCCAATGCAGACTGCTGCCAATTCTGAGCCTGCAGGCTCCCATGAAAGTTACAGATCACAGTGAGGCATGCCACCATCTACCTTGGGTCCACAGCCCCCAGTTATTCACCCAAGAGACCCTGCAGTTCAGGCTGGCACCAGTGGCCTGACACCAAAAGTCTGCCCTGTACTGCATGAGCCTCATGTAAGTGACAGGAGCTGAGGGCAGCTGCCTGCCCATGAATGCTCGACCAAAGGAAAGCACAGGGTGGGGCTACCTGCCTGACAATGGGCCGCTGCAGGCAATTTGTGGGAGATGAAGGGTGCAGCAGTCTGATCTCACCAGGCCAATGCACCTTCAGAATTGGCCATGTTGAGGGAGGGTTCAGCACAGGCAAGATGGCATTTGCCTATAGACTGACCCAGAGGGATCCTGATAAAGGAAGAATGGCAGCTCTTCCTTTAGCCTTCACTCTGACATCACACAACTCAGCCCCACCTCCCCAGCTGCTTTCCCTTTGCTAGAGCCTAGAGAAAGTGTCTGCAAGCAGGTCAGTCTGTGCACAGACCCTTTAAGGGGGATATCTGGGTTTTCAGGTTCCTTTCATTTCACCCAGATGGCCAGAATCTCCACTAATTTTTACAGTCAGATTTTGTGGGAATTCCTCTTCCGGGGACTAGAACCTTGGGCTGGGGAGCCCCTGTTTTGGGCTAGGGTCCCTCATCCGTTTGGCCGGGGCCTCTGCTGCTACACTCTCCCTCCCGATGCTCAACTGCCACATGCAGGTACGGGACCAGCCTGCTTTGTGTCTCTGCCCTTCCTACAGACCTGATGTGGCTTTTTTCTTTATATCCACATGTGTATGTTTTATGATCAGCTAGACCTTAGGTGGTTCTCCAAGTTGTTTGTTTTATAATTTGGTTGTAATTTTAATGCGGTCATGGTAAGAGATAAATCCTACTTTTACCTAATCCACTATCTTGACCAGAAACTTCTATATTTTTGAGGTATTTTCAGTACTTTGTGTCTTCATGGAAATGTGTTCATTTCACCTAGATTATCTAATTGTTGGCATACAGTTGTTCATAGTATTCTTTTCTAATTCTTATTTCTGTAAAATTGGTATTAATGCCCCCTCTTTTGTTCTAGATTTTAGTAATTTTATTTTTTTCCTCCCCCACTCACTTGAGGTAAAAGTTCGCCTATTTTCTTGAGCCTTTCAAAGAACATATTTTTGTTTTGTTGATTTTCTCTATTTTTTTATTATCTATTTTATTTATTTATACTTTATTATCTATTTGAGTGGAAGGCATAAAGAGGCCTTAATCTTTCATTCTGGTTGACTTTGAGGCTCATCACAAGCTAAATGTAAAAGCTAAGGCAAAGTTCAAAACTGCCTGCCTGATTGCTAAAGGCTTGCTCCAACATATACACCAAGTTTCTTTGCAAAAGCTGGGAAACGTTGGTTCCGGGCATTTAAGGAAATGTCTAAATATTAGCTGACCATTAAGCTAACCAAGCAGAGACTTCAGTGGCCATGTATGTTAAAGACATTGCAGAATTAGTTGAGTAAAGTCATTAAGCAACTAAACAACAAAAAGAGCAAACAAAAGCAAGCACTGGGAAAGAGAGAGAATCTGATTTGCAGTTTTGCCACACTATATTAGTTAAAAGGCCAATTTTCCAACAAAAAATTATAATGCATGCAAAGAAACTCAAATGACTTATGCACAGAAAAACAAACAAATAAACAAACATTCAATAGAAACTGTCCTGAAGAACTTTGAATTTACTAGACAAAAAAATTAAATTAACAATTTTAATATGTTCGAAGAACTAAAAAAATTTAAAACAATGAAGAAAATACCAACACAATGTCTCATTAAACAGAGACTATTAATAAAGAGAATAAAAGTCTAATAATTAAAATAAAAAAATCTGGAGTTAAAAAGTTAAATAATTGTAATGAAAAATTTAGTAGAGGTGTTTAATAGAAGATTTGAACTGGCAGAAGAAAGAATCAATGAACTTGAAGATAGCTCAATTGAGATTGTCCAGTTTAAGGAACAGAAAGAAAAAAAAGAATAAATAGGAATAAAGAGGCTTGTGGGACACCAACAATGGTACACATAATGGGAATCTCAGAAAGAGAAAGAAAGAGAAAGAAGGAATATTTGAAGAGATGATAGCTGAAATCGTCTCAATTTTGATGAAAAACATTAGTCTGGACATTCAAAATGTTCAGTGAACTTCATGTAGGATAAATTAAAAAAAAATTGATACCTAAATATAGTCAAACTGAAAAAACAAAGAAAATTCTTGAAAAGAGTGAGAGAAAAACGTCTCATTAATTACAAGAAAACCATAACAAGACTAACAACTGACTTATTAGAAACAATGGAGGCAGTGGTACAGTGTAGTCAAAGTGCAGAATGAAAGAAAGTAAATAAACTGTTAAACAAGAGTTTTGTATATGGTAAATTATCTTTTAAAACACAGAAGAAATCAAGACATTCCAAGATAAACAAAAATTGACAGTCCATTGCTTGACAGAAGAAATCAAGACATTCCAAGATAAACAAAAATTGACATAGTCCATTGCTTGAAGACATGCCTTAGATGAAATATTAAAGGGAGTTATTTATGTTGAAAGAAAGTAAAAGCAGAAACTAATTTGAACCCATATGAAAAAAATTAACAGTTCTAATAAATGAAATTATGTAGGTAATGATAATAGACAGCATAACTACATATTTGTTTGTTTTGACTTCTCTTAACTAGTTTAAAAAGTAATTGGATAAGATTATATCAGTAAAAATGGTGGGCAGTAAATACCTCTAAAAAGTTACCCATCCATAAAGGCAATGCAAAATCTGATAAAATTTGTCAGAATAAATTTTTTCATACTTGAAGTTAACCAAAGGCCTGCAGCATCCCAGGTAGTGTTTATTCAAGAAATACAACGGAATCTCAGTAAAAATAGTGAGCTTAATGGTATTTTAATTTGTCCCAGTTTCAATCTCCACTCTCCAATTGTGCATTAAGATTAAAAACAAACATACATACATACAAACAAACAAACAAAAACAACCCTCATTCCCAAGCATCTCTGCAGCCACTGGAGGGAGCAGAATGAAGTTACAACTCTCTCAAAGCCTTATTGTTGAAGAATTGTCATTATCTTACCTGTCTGTTGGTTCCTGGAAGATCCCCCTTATATGAATGACTCAAACCTCACCCACTAATAAAAAGTTTTCTCTCTGGAAGGGTGCAAGTGTTTGTTGAAAATGATCACAGACAAGTCTTTAAATTTGCCTCTGGCTGAGATTATGGATAATGTTTGAGGCAAACAGAAGACTAACCAAAAGATTAAAAGGAAAAGGTGAGTAATTAGATGTATGGAGAGAGTTTGAAAAGCTCCAAAATATTCTTAGGAATCTAGAAGGTCATACGCATGCCTAGAGCTGTGTGCCTGCTCAGGTAAGAACTGAGAAGGCCCAACGCTGTGGCCTCTGGCTCACCTTGAAGCTCTGAACAAGCAGGAACTAAATGCTAAGGTAAAGTTGTAAACTGCTTGGCTGACTGTTGAAAGCATGCCCCAACATACACACAGTGCTCCATGGAAAAGACTAGGGTATTTGTCGATTCTTGGCATTTAATGAAATTGTCATCCAGTTATTAGCTGACCACTAAGTGAACTGAGCAGAGACATCAATGGCTACACATAAAGAATACAGATTTTACGAAAATAATTCATAAAAGTCACAAAAGAGACAAAAAAACAACAATTACAATAAGCTGCAACAACAGTAAACCCTGAAAAGCAAGGAAAATCTGATTTCCAAAGTTGCCACATTATATTATTTAAAATGTTAAGTTTTAATTAAAAATTATGAGACTTATAAAGATAAAAGAAAGTATAGCCCATACTGAATGGATTGAGAGGTACAAACTGGTGATTACAAAATAGTCATAGGGATGTAAAATACAGCATAGGAAATATAGTAAATAATGTTGTAATAACTATGTACAGTGTCAGGTGTGTACTAGACTAATTGAGAGATCACTTAGTAAATTATATAAATGTCTAACCACTATGTTGGACATCTGAAAATATATAAAATAATATTAAACACCAACTTTAATCTAAAAATAAAAAAAAAAAACATGAAAAAACGAAAGTACATCCCATACACAAGGAGAAAAAACAATTAATAGAAATTGTCCCTAAGGAAACCCAGATGTGGAACTTAGTAGACAAATACTTTAAATTCATTATTAAAATATTTTCAAAGAGATAAAGGAAACAGTGTCTAAAAAACTAAATATGATACTTTCTTGGAAATAGTGTATAAGAATTTCTCCCTAGATAAGAATTAGAAGTTATAAAAAGGAACCAGCAGAAATTCTGGAGTTTTATATTTTCATAGGTAAATATTAAGGACAATATAAATGTATTTTTCTTTGTAATTCAATTTTACTCCTATAAGATTTTTAAAAAGCTGCATAAAGCAGTTTATATATATGTTTATGGGCACATGATGTGTAAAGATGTAATTTGTGACAATAACAGCATTAATGAGGGGAGGTTGTAGTAATATAGATGGAAAATATTTGTATTGAAATAAAGTTGGTTTTAATCCAAATTATATAATTATACATTGAGATGTTACTTATAATCTTCAGAGAAAACATTAAGAAAATAAAACAAAAGTATGTGGTAAAAGAATGAAGGAAATTAAAATGGTGAACCAGAAAGCATCTATCTAATTGAAAAAAATGCAGTAATCAAAGAAGAAAAAGACATGATACATGAAATCCAACAAATATTGTCAGAAATAAATCCTACCATATTCATAATTACACTACATATAAATGGATTTAACTATCCAATGGACGGACCTAGAGGTTATTATGCTGAGTGAAATAAGTCAGACAAAGACAAATACCATATGATTTCACTTATATGCAGAATCTAAGGAACAAAAAGAACAAACTAATCAAAAACAGACTCACAAACACAGTGGACAATTTGGTGACAGATAGAGGGGAGGGGGATTGGGAGGTTGGGAGAATGGGGTGAAGGGTTAAAGAAGTACAAATTAGTAGTTGATAGATGGTCACAGGGATGGGGAGCATGGCATAGGGAATGCAGTTTGCATTAATATGTTGGCTAGGTGGAGGGCCAGGGGAGGGAGAGAGCAAATGGGGGGATCATTTTATGAACTATATAGATGTCTAACCAATGTACTGTATACTTGACACTAATTAAAACAAACAAACAAACAAATAAATAAGGTACTTACAGATTTGCTAAACATAACATGATGTGCATACTGTTTATAAGAGACACAATTCAGATTCAAAGACAAATAGATTTAAAGTAAAATAATGGAAAGATGGGTACTGGATTTATTGGAGTGATCACATCATAGTTATATCAGTGCTCAATCATTCTGTTGTACACTTGAAATTATATAATATTGTATGTCAACCAGTAATTGAAAAATAAAAAAAATATATTTAAAAATAAAGTAAAATGATGGGAAAAATATAATGCAAACAATAATCAAAAAGGAAATTGAATGAGTATACTAATATCAGACAAAATAGACTCCCCCAAATTATCTACAGATTGAATGCAGTCTCTATTAAAATAGCAGCTGGATTCTTTGCACAATACAAGCTGATCCTAAAATTCATATGGAAATTAAAGAGACCTAGAAACACTCTTGCAAGAGAGGGAAAAAAATTGGAAGAATCAAATTCCTGATGCCAAATCTTACTACAAAGCTACAGTAATCAAGACTATTTGGCACTGACATAAGAATATACATATAGAACAATGGAATATAAATGAGAGTTCAGGAAGAAACCCTTATATTATTGGTTAATTCATTTTTGACAAAGATGCTAAGAAATTTTAATGGGGGAAAGAATATTCTTTTTAACAAATGATGCCAGCACAATTGGATATCCGCATCTAAAAGAATGGATTTGGATGCTTACCTTATACTATATACAAAAATTGACTCAAAATGGATTAAAGATCTAAATATAAAAGCTAAAACTATAAAGTTCTTACAAGAAAATATAGGAGTAAATCTTCATAACAGATTTGTCAATGGTTTCTTGTATAGGACATCGATAAAAGTGACAAAAGAAAACATAGATAAATTAGATTGCATCAAAATGAAAAATGTTTGTGCATCAAAGGACACTATCAAGAAAGAGAAAGAATACCCACAAATTGGTTAAAATATTTGTAGATCATATATCTGATAAGGGCCTAGTATCCAGTATGCATAGAAAACACTTTTCACCCATTAATAAAAAAATAAATAACCAAATTTAAAATTGAGCAGATAATTTAAATAGAAATTTCTCCAAAGAAAATACATAAACGGCCAACAAACAATAAGAAAATATGTTTGACTTTGTTTATTCATTAGGGTAATGCAAGTCTAACTGCAAAGAGGTACTAATTCACACTCACAATTATGGCTATACTTTAAAAAACAGTAAATAACAAATATTGGCAAGGATGTGGAGAAATTAGAACCTTCATGTACTGCTGATAAGGATGTAAAATAATAGAGCTACTGTGGACAACACTTTGGCTGTTCCTCAAAGAGTTTCCACAATACTGTCTAATGAAGTTATCGTATGAACCATTATTTCACTCCCAGATATTTACCCAGAAAAACTGAAAACATATGCTCATGCAAAGACTTATATACAAATGCTCATAGCAGCATTATTCATAATAGCCAAAAGGTGGAAACAATTCAATGTCCATAAACTAAAGATTGAATAAATAATATGTGGTCTATTTATGCAATGAAATTTTATTCAGGCATAAAAAGGAATGAAATACTAAATCCTACAAAATGAATAAACCTTGAAAACATTGTGTTAAATGATAGAACCCCATCACAAAATGCCACATATTTTATGATTCTACTTGTATGAAATGTCCAGAATAGACAAATCTATAAAGACAGAAAAACAGATAAGTGGTTGCCAGGGATTGGGGGTAGGAGGAAATGGAGAGTGACTGGTAATGGGTAGGTGATTTCTTTTGGGGATTACACAAATGTTCTGGACTTAGTGGTGATGGTTATACATCTCTGTGAATATATGAAAAACCACTGAATTATACTCTTAAAAGTGGTGAATTTTATAGTACGTCAATTACATCACAATTAAAAGGCAATTGTATAGATCAATGTGTGTTAAATGTATATAAATATAAATCAATATGCATCAACATGTATTAAATTGTACTTTGGGTTCTATAACATATAGTAATGTAATATATTAGATAATAACAATATAAATGAGGAGAGTAGGAATTGAATTAAACTATGTTGGAAGAAGGGAGTGACAGCAGAGGGTAAGTGAAATCCACAGCAAAAAATAAAGACAAACAAATATGGTAAATAAGATTTATTTGAAAAGGTATCAGTGCATGTCTTTGTGCTCTTCTTTATTCTCTTACTTTCTTTAAAAACACGTAATATATGAAATTATAGTTATAAAAATTTATTGTTGGTTTGGAACACATATAAGCAAAATATGTATAATGGTAATAGCACAGAAATAAGAAGGGAACTATATAGGAGTAAAGTCTTTATATCTTACCAGAAATAATTTAATATAAATTTGAAGTAGATTCTGATGTGTTATGATATATGTTGTAAGTCTTCAGAAACCACTCAGATGTTGCAACCACTCAGAAAATAACTCAAATGTTATAGTTAAAATTATTAACAAAATTAAGATTTTATACTACAAAATATCTGCTTATGATAAAAGAAGGGAATAAAGAAACAACAGAGGAATAAATGTAGTCACGGAACAGAGAAAACATAAAGAAAAATAGCAAACATAAGTCCAATCATATCAATGGTAATATTCAATGTTAATGAATTAAACGATCAAATCCCAAGGATATGATCATCAGATATGATCCAACTATATGTTCTCTACAGGAGATCCACTTTAGATTCAAAGATTCAAATAGGTTGAAAGTAAAAGGATAGAAAAAAGAAACTCTACAACAAGTAATCATGAGAGCATAAGGGTTTTTATTAATATAAGACAAAATAGACAGCCAGACAAAAACTGTTAGCATACATAGAGATGGCCATTTTAGAATAGCAAAGATAGCAGAATATCATAATATATCAAAGATAGAGAAGACAAGATCAGTACTATAAACCAGGGGTCCCCAAGCCCTGGGCCATGGACTGGTACCGGTCCATTGCCTGTTAGGAATCAGGCCCCACAGCAGGAGGTGAGTAGCGGGCGAGTGAGCAAAATTTCATCTGTATTTGCAGCCACTCCCCGGCCCTAGCATCACCACCTCAGCTCCACCTCAGATCATCAGGCATTAGATTCTCATAGGAGAATGAATCCTACTTTGAACTGCACATGTGAGGGATCTAGGTCACATGCTCCTTATTGAGAATCTGATGACTGATGATCTGAGGCAGAGCTGAGGCGGTAATGCTAGCATTGGGGAGCGGCTGCAAATACAGACTAACATTAGCAGAGGTCTGACCTCACAGAGACCATAATAAACCAATTGCTTGCACACTCATATCAACACCTTATCGGTGAGTGGCAAATGAAAAGTAAGCTCAATTTGGTGGCAAGCTTTATAGTGGCAAGTGACTTGATGTACTTCAATTATACAGCTAAATCTGATGGAAGGTTTTAAGTCAGAATCTGACACTTATTTTAGTCTGTATGTGGCCCACTCATTATTTTATTTACCACATTTATCCGTGCCTCTTTCTTGCATTGTACACTTGACTCAGTCACAGTTTTGGTAAGCCCACAAACTAACCCTAGCCAAAATGAGTAAAAAACAAATGTGACTGGAGAGCTTCTTTGAAAAGGGGGAAAGACCTAATGATGAGACAACAGAAGACTCTAAGACAGTCAACAAAAAAGAAAGCTGCATTTAGAAGGAGAAAAAAATGGCGTAGATGATAGAGGCTCTGTTAATCCCTCTTGCAACCAAATCAAAGTTGTGACAGAATCACAGAGCAAACAGCAAGGAAAGTCACCTTTGATCTAGATAAACAATCCATACAACTAGGGAGAGAAATAAGAAATCACCCTGCAATGGGAGGAGGTAGGACTGGGCAAGGACACGAGGCTGCCAGGTCTGAGCAGCTGAGTGGGACAGAGGATGTGGCAGAGGCAGCAAAAGCTGCAGACACCTCTTAAAGGGGCTATGTTCATGAGCAAACTTTTGCAGTGACGGACCTGCTGGGTCTGAGCACCAGCACTGGTTCGGCTGTGCGGAGGGCACCAGGGACTTACATGGGGACACTGAGTTGTCAGAATGAGGACCAGTGGCTAGGGTCTCTCCCAGATAGAAATGCTGGTGGTATCCATTTTTTTCAATTGAGCCCTCCCCTCTTCCAGTGTGTGGACACAGTGCCACCATAGCTGAGACATTATCAAACTGGATAACAGAGGTTGCTCAGTCCAGAGGATTCCCTGAAACTCTATCTCCCCAAACTCGTGGACCCACCCAAACCACATCCAGGTGTCTCCTTGGTGAGTCAGTTGCTCCTTGCTGAGCAGAGCCAACACTCATTACTGGCAGCTGGCCTCAGTTCTGGTGTGGTTTCTTGAGGCAACTATAAGCACAGCATCTGTGGATTGCTTGCTGAATCTTAACAGGTGGCCCCGGTGCAGCATAGGCTGGGGCTAAACTTGGTCTGCAGCTGAACCCCTCTCAGGACTGTGCCACTGGACACCTACTACACAAAGCCATACTAATAAGACCGGGAGACTTAGAAGCTTTGCTTAGTACATAGAAACAAACATAGAAAGGTAGCCAAAATGGGAAGACACAGAAGTAAAAACCATATGAGAGAACAGAACAGAGATCCAGGAATGATGGAGTCAGACAATCTAACAGATATAGAGTTCAAAATGCTGGTTATAAAGATGCTTGATAAGCTTAGGGGTAGAGTAGATGAACTCAGTGTTTAACAAAAAGATAAAACACATAAAATTGGAAATGGAAATTATGAAAGAGAACCAGTCAGAAATAAAGAGCATATTATCTAAGATGAAGAGTATATTAGATTAAAAAAACAGAGTGGATCAAGAAGAGGATTGAACCTCTGATATAGAAGATGGGGAAGCTGAGGACACTCAATCAGAATGGCAAGAAAAAAGAAGCCAAGACTATAATAATAATTTAAGAAGCTTATGGGATACTATTAAATGTAAAAATATCCATGTCATAGGGGTACATGAAGGAAAACAAGATGTTGAAGAGCTATTTGAAGAAATAATGATAGAAAACTTTCCTCACCTGGTGAAGGAAATAGACATACGACCCCAGGAAGCTCAAAGAGTCCCAAGAAAGAAGAATCCAAAGAAGTTCACAACAAGACACATCATAATTAAAATGCCAAAGGTTAAATACAAAGAATGAATATTAAAAGCAGCAAGACAAAAGCAGTTAGTTACCAACAAATGAGCACCAATAAGGCTGGCAGCTAGTTTCTCAAAAGAAACCGTGCTGGACAGAAGAGCTTGGCACAAAATATTCAACGTGGTGAAAACCCAGGATCTACACCAAGAATACTTTATCCAACATAGCTATCATTTAGAGTCTAATAACAGATAAAGAGCTTCCTAGACAAAAATAAGCTAGAGGAATTCATCAACACCAAGACAGTATTATAGGAAATGTTGGAGGGACTTCTTTAAGAAGAAAGAACATGTATCAAAAACATGAATAAAAAATGATAATAACTACATTTCTATCAATAAGTGCCTCAAATGGAAAAGAATTAAGTGCTCCAACCAAAAGATAGAGTGGATGAATGGATAAGAAAACAAGACCCCTACATATGTTGCCTACAAGAAACTCACTTCAGATTAAAAGACACACACAGACTAAAAGGAAGGGGATGGAGAAAGATATTGCCTTGATGGATCTAGAGGATATTGTGCTGAATGAAATAGGAAGGATAGAGGAAGACAAAGATCACATGATTTCACGTACATGTGGAATCTAAAGAACAAATAAACAACAACAACAAAAGCAGTAATAAACTCATAAATACAGAGAATATTTTGAGGGCTAGTAGATGGGAGGGGGGTTGGGGGTGAGAAAGAAAGGCAAAGAGATTAAGAGATACAAGTGGATAGTTGCAGAATAGACACTGAGATGTAGAGTGTAGCATGAGTAAGATGGTTAATAATGTTGTAATAAATATGTAAGGGGGAAGATGCGTACTAGGCTTAACGAGATGACAGTTTTGTGAGTTATGTGGATCTCTGATTACTAGGTTGTACAACTGAAACTGGTATATTATTGTATGTCAACTATAACTGAAAAAAAACTCATTGAATTGTACAATGTAAATACAAGCAACTAATTGTCTATTTTATTTCAATAAAGCTGGGAATAATTTTTTTTTTAAAAGAGGTCATTTCTGAATATGAGTCGACATACTGTGCCATCCATAGAGAAATGTTGGCTAGACTAAAAATGTCACCTGAACTTAACAATGTTTTGCAGGATGTGGTTAATATTATCAACCATATTAAAAGACAACCCTTAACTCACATCTGTTTGCACAGCTCTGTGAAGAGATAGATGCAGAGCACACATATCTTTTCTTATTCATAGAATGGAGATAACTTTCTAAATATAGATCACTGACCAGAGTTTCTGAGTTATGAGAGCCACTTTAGAGTTTTGTTTTAGAAAAACTGTTATCACTGTTAGTACATTTCAGTAATACAGAATGGGTCGCAACACTTGCTTATTTGTGTGACATATTCAACCTGCTTAATCAACTCAATCTGTCACTTCAGGGAAGAATGACAACTGTATTCAAGTGTGCAGATAAAGTGGCTGTGTTCAAAGCCAAACTGGAATTATGGGGGTGACAAGTTAACATTGGGATTTGTGACATATTTCAAACATTAGCAGAGATTTTGAAAGAGACTGAACCTGGGCCTTCTTTCTCACAGCTGGTGCGTGATCACCTATCTCAGCTTTCCAAAGAGTTTGAGCATTACTTCCCAGCCACAAAAGACACCTGAACTAAGAAGGAATGGATCTGCAACCTATTTGTGAATAAGCCAGATGATTAGACTTTGTGCTAGAAAAGGATCAACTGCTTGAAATAGCAAATGATGGTGGCCTTTAAAGTATTTTGAGACAACTTCAAATCTCCATAACATAACATAAAACATCCTGGATTAAAATCAAGGTGGAATATCGTGAGATTGCCATAAAAGTGCTGCTTCCATTTCCATCATCCTATCTTTCTGAAGCAGGGTTTTCTGCAGTGATAGCAACCAGAACGAGATTATGGAGTAGACTGTACATAAACAACACACTTCGGGTGTCACTGTCTCTCATCACCCCTAAATGGGACCACCTACTTGCAGGAAAACAAGCTCAGGGCTCCCACTGATTCTGTATTAATGTGAGTTGTATAATTATTTTATTATATATTACAATGTAATAATAACGGAAATAAAGTACACAATAAATGTAATGCGCTTGAATCATCCTGAAACCATCCCACCTGTCCCAGTCTGTGGAAAAACTGTCTTCCGTGAAACCAGTCCCTGGTCCCAAAAAGGTTGAGGACCAATGCTATAACCATCTAGACCTGACAGCTATCCATTGCACAATCCATCTAACAATGTCAACGTACATTCTTTTCTATGCCACATAGAACATTCTCTGGGATAGACCATATGTCAGGCCATAAAACAAACCTGAATATATTTAGAAAGATTGAAATTATGCACATTATGTTCTCTGACCACAGTAAAACTAAATTAGAAATCAACAGCAAAAATAAATCTGTGAAATCCACAAATACGTGAAATTTAAATAACACACTTTTAAATAACCAGTGGTTCAAAGAAATCACAAAGGAAATTAAAAAATAAATTGAGATGAGTGAAGACAAATACAAAACATAACAAAATTTATGAGATGCAGCTAAAGTATTCCTTAGAGGGAAATTTATAGCTATAAATTACTATATTATGAAAAAAGAAAGAACTCAAATCAATGACCTAACTTTCCACCTTAAGAAACCAGAAAAATAAAAGCAAACACAAAATAAGCAGAAGGAAGGAAATAATAAATATTATTAATAAAATAAATGAAATAAAGAATAGAAAAAATAGAGAAAATCAATAAAACCGAAAGTTGTTTCTTTCAAAAGTTTGATAAAACTGACAAAATTATTAAGAAAACAGAAAAGGCTCAAATTACTAAAATGAGAGAACATCATGACTGATCATATAGCAAAAACAAAGATTATAAAGGAATACTATGAAAATGTATATGCCAATAAATAACTTAAATGAAATGGTGTTGGTGGAAGATGGCAGACTAGGAAAAAGCAGGGTTTCCCTCCTCCCAGGTCTGCATTGAAATAACAACCAAATTATAAAATAATCAACTTGGAGAATAACCTGAAGTCTAGCTGATCATAACACATGCATTTGATAATATAAAAAATAAGCCACATCGAAGCCAGTAGGAGGGGCAAAGTTGTGAATCAGGCTGGACCTGTACCCACGGGTGGTGGAAGATCACTGCGAGGGAAAGCTGGGTTGCAGAAGCTCTAATGAAGGAGAGGGGGATCCTGACCTTATTTGGGGGCTCCCCAGCCCAGGGTCCCAGCCCAGGGTCCCAGCCTAGGGAAGAGAAGATTCCAATAACTCTGTGTCTGCACTCTGTGTCTGACACAGAGGGGATTCTGACTGTCTGGGTGAGACAGAAGGAGACCGAAACCCTAGATGCCCCTTTGAAGGGCTCACGCATAGGCTTTCTGATCTGTGGACACTTACCCAGGACACTGGCACTGGGTCAGAGACTCTCATGGGATTCATACTGAGAAAGTCTGCATTACCTAGAGCCAGAACGAGGGCTGGAAGAGCAGCCGCCATTGTGTCTTACTTAGTCCAACCCCACTATGGGAGCAATCTACAGGTCTCTGCCAGCTTGACTGTTCAGATCCCTCCCACAGGGCCATTAGGAAGCTCTGACCTGAGGAGATCAGCCTGCCCCATCCAACCTGCAGATTTCCCTGGGCTTTTGTTGCTGGATGGCTGCCACACCCTGTACTGATTCCGGGCCAAATATTTGCAGCTGGCAGCCAGCACTGTGAACTCGCATTTCCGAGACAGTTTCAGGCAGATCACTGCTGCCAACAAGAACTTAGGCTGATCTCGAGGATCTATGGGCCAGTCTCAGATAGTAGCTGGTCTTCTGTGATCTGGGGCTTCTGTGGGAATGCGTGAATGGTTACGAAATTTTCAGCAAGACTGAAGCTGTATTGATCTGACTGCCATTATCTCCCTGAGACCCTGTCCCTCCCTATCCACAAATTGCCCCAGGCGTGGCCTGATGATAGTGAAATTCCACCACCCTGTTCATCCCCTCCCTCCCCCACCTGCCCAGTCTTCTGTTCCACCCAGGCAACAAACTTTGGCTGGTACAGGGTGAGTACTGGATGGAAATCAGTTTCAGGCAGACCTCTGCTGCCTGCAAGCATTGCAGTACTGCATCTGGTGAGTGCAAGAGTCTGTGGGACCACCCTGGATGGCAGCTGGTCTCATTGTGATCTGTGACTACAGTGGGAATGCCCAGACACAGAAGTTACAGCAAAACTGAGACTGTATTTGCCTGATGGCCCTTGTCTCCCTGAGATCCCGCTTCACCCAAGCCACAAAGTGCCTGCAGCACATTGACAGGCAGCCTCCCATGACCTGGCTCTGGAGTTGTGCAGGCAACAGACCTTGGCTAGCGCAGTGAACACATTTCAGGGAAAAGAGTTGTGGGTAGACCACTGCTGCCTGTAAAAACTGCAATGTCTCTTGAGAGGATTGCAGGGGCCTGTGGGACTGCACCAGAGAGCAACTTGTCTCCATGTGATCTGTGACTACTATGGGAACATGCAGACAGAAATTACAGAAAACTGAGGCTATTAGCCTGATGGCCCTTGACTCCCTGAACTCTTGCCTCATCCAATACACAAAGTGCCCACCATACATTGATAGGCAGCTACCCCTGCCCTGGGGTGGTTCATTCAGGCCCAAGGTGGCAGCAGCTGATCTTGCTATGATTGTAAACTTGTACAAGAAGCCACAGAGACAGTGCTGGCATTTAAACTGACACTGCAGTGGCAGAGGGAAATTTACTCAATAGACCCAGGAGACTCCCAGGGTCCCTGCACAACCCAACATGCATATCACCCAGAGGCTCATCCAGTTTCAGAGACTTACAGGCAACTGACAGGCAGTGTCAGGCCTTGAGGAGCACCGGTCCCTCTGCTAAACTGCCCTAGGTCATGGACAGGGGATAACCAGACTGCTGCCTACAGTATTGTCTCTTCCACTTACCTATAGATCCAGCATAGGCAATAACCACCTGCAGATCGCTTTGTAGTTCCCACAGGGTAGTCCTGAACAATCAAAACCAATGACTGACTTTGGCCTACTGGAGACCCCTTCCCAAGGGGCCACAAAATCAACACATCCAGAGGCTGGCACCAGACCACAACAGAGCAACTCCTGACTAGCCCCGTTAGTGGTACATGCAAAGGGTGGTTGCAATAAGTACACCAGCCTGCTAGGGAAAATCTCACTAAGTGGGGTCAACCCCCACACAGCAACTCTTACTTTGTGGGTGCAGCCAATTCCCACAATTAGTCAGCTTGGGCATTAATCCCACTCACTTATGTACTAAAAAGAATAAAGGTTTGGCAACAACAGAAGATCACATACAATCCACACAAACATCATGTCCAGAGCCCCTGGCATAGGGGATCAGGAAGAGTGTGCCACTGGGCCACACAGGACACTTGGCCATCTGGCCAAGTTTGAGAGAGGAAACAAATATTCCTAACACATAGAAATAAACACAGAGAGGCTAATAAAATGAGAATACAAAGAAATGTGCCACAAATGAAACAATAGGAGAAAACTCCAGAAAACAAGCTAAATGAAATGGAGGCAAGCAACTTACCAGAGACGGAGTTCAAAATAATGGTCATGAGGATGCTCAATGAATGTAGAGGGAGAATGGATGAGAACAATGAGAACCTCAACATAGAGATAGTAAGCATAGAAAAGGTCATAGAAACCAAAAAAAAGAACCAGACAGAAATAAAGACTACAATAACTGAAATGAAGAATACACTAGAAGGATTCAAAAGTATGTTGGATGAAGCAGAAGATAGAATCAGCAAACCGGAAGACAAGGTAGCGGAATATACCCAATCAGAACAACAACAACAACAACAAATTAAATTAGGATAGTTTAAGAGACCCCCTAGGACAACATGATGTTGTGGCCTGTATAGAATAGACCAAATCAAGTATGCTCTCAAAGGCTGTTTATTAGCCGGCGGATGTCCTGCACAAAGGAGCAGCCCCAAAATGCCAAGATACAAGGTTTTTAAGCCCTAAATCCCATTCTTCATTCTATCTTAAACACAAAGGTCTATTTCTCTCCTATTCACTACCTGTCAACCCACTGGTCAGGTGTGCAAGCGGGGAGTACAGAAGCAGAAAGCTTGTTGTTAGAATGTTATGTTCCTATGGGTGATTGCCTATGTTCCCATGGGCAATATCCAGTGTTCCCATGGGCGATGGCCAAGCAGTAATTTTCAGTTTATATACAATTAATTATTTTTCATGCCACGCAAGCAAGCAGGGTTACAGAGGCTAAAATTGGCAGTTAGCGTATGAGCTCATTGTTACAAGTTTCATGATTAACAGAATGTGGTTAGGGGTTCCAGAAACTAGGCCTAAGGTGTAGACTTCCTTTGTCCAGTTTCAGGTTTTAATTTCCTTTAACCCTTTCACATTTCAGCAGGCTATCACAATGAAGCATAACAATATTCAGATCACAGGAGTACCTGAAGGAGAAGAGAGAGAGCAAGGGATTGAGAATCTATTTGAAGAAATAATGACAGAAAACTTCCCTGACTTGGCCAAGGAATTAGACATACAAGTTCAGGAAGCACAGAGTACCAAACAAGAGGAATTTAAACAGACTCGACCAGGACACATCATAATTAAAATGCCAAAGGTCAAAGACAAAGAGAGAATCTTAAAAGCAGCAAGAGAAAGGCAGCTAGTTACTTATAAGGGTACCCCCATAAGAATGTCTGCTGATTTTTCCATGGGAACATTGTAGGCCAGAATGGATTGGCAAGCAGTATTCAAAGTTATGAAAAACAAGAATCTACAACCACAAACTTTTTACCCAGCAGGCTTTTGACTAAAATGGAAAGTGAAGTAAAGAGCTTTCCTGAAAGAAAAGCTTAAGGAATTCATGACCAACATGGTAGTATTATAAGAAATATTAAAGAGACTTCCGTATAAAGACAAGGAGTAAAAAAGAAAATAGAAATAATAAAAATGAATAATAAAATGGCAGTAACTAGGTATCTATCAGTAATCACTTTAAATGTAAATGGATTAAATGCTCCAATCAAAAGATATAGGGTAGCCAAATGGATAAGAAAACCATGCATATGCTGTCTACAAGAAATTCATGTCAGATCAAATGACTCTCACAGACCAAAATTAAAGGGATGGAAAAAGATATTTCACACAAATGGAAATAAAGAAAAAGTCAGGGTAGTGATACTTATATAAGATAAAATAGACTTTAAAAAAGGGTATAATAAGAGACAAAGACATTGCATAATGATAAAAGGATTGATAAATCAAGAGTACATAACCTTAGTAAATATATATGCACCCCACGTAGGAGCTCTTGTATACATAAAGCAATTATTGACTGATGTAAAAGGAGAGATCAACAGTAATACACACATAGTAGGAGACTTTAACACTCCCTTGACACCAATGGACAGATCTTCCAGGCAAAGAATCAACAAGGAAACAATGTGCCCAAAAGACACACATGGATTTAATAGATATCTTAAAATAGATAGACCAGATGGATTTAATAGATATCTTCAGAGCATTTTACCCCAAAGCAGCAAAAGATATATTTTTTTTTCAAATGCACATGGAACATTTTCCAGAATAGATCACATGTTAGAACACAAAACGAGTCTCAATAAATCTAAGAATATTGAAATCATATCGACCACTTTCTCTGACCACAATGATATGAAACTAGAAATCAACTACAAGAAAAAAAAATGGAAAATACACTAACACATGGAGGCTAAATAACTACTAAATAGCTACTACTAAATAGCTACTAAACAATGAATGGTTTATCAATGAGATCAAGGAAGAAAACGAAAGATACCTAGAGATAAATGAAAATGAAAACACAATGACTCAAAATTTATGGGACATAGAGAAAGCAGTCTGAAGAAGGAATTCATAGCAATATGAAACAAGAAAAAGCTCAAATACACAATTTAACCTTACACTTAAAAGAACAAGAAAAAGAGCAGCAAACAAAGCCCAGAGTGAATAGAAGGAAGGAAATAATAAAGATCGGAGTAGAAATAAATGAAATAGAGTCTAGAAAAGCAATACAAAAGATTAATGAAACTAAGAGCTGGTCCTTTGAAAGGATAAACAAAATTGACAGACACTTAGCCAGTCTTATCAAGGAAAAAAGGGAGAGGACTCAAATAAAATCAGAAATAAAAGAAGAGAAATAACTACAGACTCCACAGAAATACAAAGGATCATTAGAAAATTCTACAAGCAATTACAAGCCAACAAATTGGACAATTTGGGAAAAAATGGACACATTCTTAGAAACATACAATCTCCCAAGACTGAGTCAAAAAGAAACAGAAAATCTGAACTGACCAATTATCACTAATGAAATAGAATTAGTAATCAAAAAGCTCCCAAAAAACAAAAGACCTAGACCAGATGGCTTCATGGGTGAATTTTACCAAACATTAAAAAAAAATTAACATCCATTTTTCTCAAACTATTCCAAAAAATTCAAGAAGAGGGAAGGTCCCTTAACTCCTTTTATGAGGCCATCATTACCTTTATTCCAAAACCAGACAAAGACATTACAAAAAAAGGAAACTATAGACCAATATCTCTTATGAACATTGATGAAAATTTCTCAATAAAATTTTAGTAAGCCAAATTCAGCAATACATTAAAAATATCATACGCCATGATTCATTCCTAGGATGCAAGGTTGGTACAATATTCGTAAATTAATTAATGTGATACACCACATTAACAAAATTAAATATAAAAACCATATGATAATATTAATAGCTGCAGAAAAAGCATTCGACAAAATACAGCATCCATTTATGATAAAAACTCTCAGCAGAGTGGGAATAGAGGAAACATACCTCAACACAATAAAGACCATATATGACAAACCTACAGCTAACATCATACTCAATGGGGAAAGGTTAAAAGCATTTTCCTTAAGGTCAGGAACAAGATAAGGATGCCCACTTGCAATACTCCTCTTCAATATTGTATTGGAAGCCACAGCAATAAGACAAAAAAAAAAAAGAGAGAGAAATAAAAGGTATCTGAATTGGAAAGGAAGAAGTAAAACTCTCGTTATTTGCCAATGACATGATACTATATAGAGAGAACCCTAAAGATTCCACCAAAAAACTGTTAGAACTAATCAATGAATTCAGTAAAGTAGCAGGTTACAAAATAAATATTCAGAAGTTAGTGGCATTTTTATATGCCACTGATGAATTTTCAGAAATAGAAATTAAGAAAACAATCCTATTTACAATTTCATCAAAAACAATAAAATACATAGGAATCAAATTAACCAAGGAGGTAAAAGACTTGTTCTCAGAAAATTATAAGTCATTGAAAAAAGAAATTGAAGAAAATACAAATAAATGGAAGTATATACCATGCTCATTGTTCGGAAGAATCAACATTACTAAAATGGCCATACTACCAAAAGCGATCTATAGATTTAATGTAATCCTTATCAAAATACCAATGGCATTTTTCAGAGAACTAGAACAAAGAATCCAAAAATTTATATGGAACCACAAAAGATCCCAAATAGCCACAGCAATCTTGGGAAAGAAGAACAAATTTGGAGGTATCATACTACCAGATATCAAACTATACTACAAGGCTACGGTAATCAAAGCAGCATGGGACTGTCATAAAAACAGATACATTGATCAATGGAAGAGAATAGAGAGCCCAGAAATAAATCCACGCCTATACACTCACTTAATATATGACAAAGAAGGTAAGACTATACAATGGGGAAAAGACAGTCTCTTCAATAAATGGTGTTGGGAAAATTGGACAAATACATACAAAAAAAAAAGAAAGAAAGAAACTGGATCACCTTTTATACTGTATACAAGAATAGACTGAAAATGGATTAAAGTCTTAAATGTAAGACCCGAAACCATAAAACTCCTGGAAGAAAACAGGCAGTAAACTCTCTGATATTGCTCACACTAATTTCTTTTTGGATAAGGGGGAAAAAAATAAACAAATGGGATTACATCAAACTAAAAAAAAAAATTATACAGCAAAGGAAACCATCAACAAAACAAAAAGACAACCAACTCTTTGGGACAAGATATTCATTTATGATACATCTAATAAGAGGTTAATATCCAGAATATATAAAGAACTCATACAATTCAACAACAACAAACAAACAATCCAATTAAAAAATGGGCAGAAGACCTGAACAGATACTTCTCCAAAGAGGAAATACAGATGGCCATTAGACATATGAAAAGATGTTCAAGGTCACTAATCATCAGAGAAATGCAAATTAAAACCACAATGAGATATCACTTCACATCTGCCAGAATGACTATCATCAATAAATCAAAGAACAACAAATGTTGGTGAAGATGCAGAGAAAAGGGAACCCTCATACATTGTTGGTGGGATTGCGAATTGGTACAACTGCTATGGAAAAGAGTATGGAGGTTTCTCAAAAAATTAAAAATGTATATACCTTTTGACCCAGCAATTGCACTTCTGAGTATTTATCCAAAGACAACCAAAACAATAATTTGTAAAGATCTATGCATCCCAATATTCACGGCAGTGCTATTCACAATAGCCAATACATGGAAGCAACCTAAATGCCCATCAACAGAAGATTGATTAAAGAAGTTATGGTTCATATATACAATGGAATATTACTCAGCCATTAAAAAAAGTGAAATATTACCATTTGCAACGATATGGATGGACTTACAGGTTATTATGCTGAGTGAAATAAGTCAGATAGAGAAAGATAAATACCATACGATTTCACTTATATGCAGAATATAAGGAACAAAAAGAACAAACTAATCAAAAACATACTCAAATATAGAGGGCAATTTGGTGATGGACAGAAGGGACAGGGTGTTGTGGGGCTGGGAGAATGGGGTGAAGGGTTAAAGAAGTACAAATTAGTAGTTAATAGATGGTCACGGAGTTGGAGATCTTGGCATAGGGAATGTAGTTATCATCAATATATTGGCTAGGTGGAAAACCAGAGGAGAGAATGAGCAATTAGGGGGATCATTTCATAAACTATATAAATGTCTAACAATGTACTGTATACTTGAAACTAATAAAAAAATGAAATGGAGAAAAATTAACAGAAACACACAAACAAATGAAACTGGCTCAAGAAGAAATATAAAATCTAAATAGACTTATTGCAGGTAAAGAATTGAATCAGTAATCAAAATCCTTCCCATAAAGAAAAGCCCGGACCAAAATGGCCTTCTGTTAAATCTGACATATCTGTAAAACTTCAAAGTATTTATCCTTGGATTCATGTTTCCTATTTAAAAAGATATACGCCACTTTATCCTGACTCCTGTACATCCATTTCCTCTGGAAATCTTAGACACAATTCTCAGGAATCCTACAGAAGCAACTCACTTTAGAGGTGGATGGTTTCTGTCCAAGATGTCAGATCAAGTTTAATTTTTTAATTTTCAACATCTTTTTCTGTTCCTTTACTCTTGTACTAATCTTACCTATTTTCCCATTTTTGATGCCCTCTAAAACACTAATATGATCTCCCCTATCTTCATCCTACAATTTGTCACTCACTATGATCTTCTTCTACCACTTTAGAAGAAAGAAAACTCTCTTATGTGATTTTTCCATACCAAAGACATCTCTGAATTTAATGGATTGCTGGATCTATCGCCTCTTATCTGATACTGCTGACAAAAATTTAATGTTTTTAAAATATTCCAGAAGGTCAATGCCTTCAATAGGCCCCTTTCTGGTACATAAGTTTCCCTGATATCATCAATCTCAACTTTTAGTTTTGCAAAAAATGGTACTTAATCTCATGTCAACAAAATTCTTCGGCTGAATTCACTACAATCTTATCGGCAAAAACCTAGTTAATCAGCAGTAGACATGATTATTGTGGCTATAGTTACAATAGTCAATTTGTTCTCTTTAGAGGCACTTCAGCCTACTATGCAAAAATGGTCTAATTTTATTCAAGGAATTTTTCCTTCTCTAGGTATGCAAAATTGACTCAATCCTGTTACAATAAATTATACTTAGACTCTCATATAATCTGTGCTCCACTAGGATACTATTTCTTACTTTTTTTCATTGAGATAAAATTCATATGGCATAAAGTTCATTAGTTTAACAATTAAAAATACATAATTCAGTGTTTTAGTATATTTATAATGTTGTACAACAATCACCTTTATCTAATTCCAAAACATTTTAATCACAACACACGTGCACCACATACATACAAATCCTGTACCCATTAAGCAGCTACTCCCCATTCCTCTCTCTCTCCAGCCTTCCTCAACTGCTATTTCACTTTCTGTCTCTATGGATATGCCTATTCTGGATATTTCAAACAGAATCATACAATATGCAGCCTTTTGTGTTTAGATTCTTTAACTTAGCATAATGTTTTCAAGGTTCATCATGTTGTAGTAAGTATCAGTACTTCATTCCTTTATATAGCTGAGTAATAGTCCATTGTATGGCTATACCATATGTTTAACCATTTAGGATATTATTTCTTACATGAACATCAGGTTTATATCTGCCTACCACACACTAACTTATCATTCTAGTGAATTTTTTTTCCCATAAAAAGGATACTTAGTAGGATTAAAATTAAAACAAACAAGGTTATTCAGGAAAACTTCCTGGAAGGATAACTGACTCTCTCTCCATGCATGCTCTGTGATCCACAATTCCCACAATGGGAATAATGAAATAATAATAACCAGAAATAGTAGTTCAAAACTTGTTTTTGCCTTTAGCAGAAGTCACAAAGTTAAAGTACTTCTGTTCTGAAAGCCCAACAAACTAGTATAAATTTGTTAACTAAAGTTGTCAAGGATAATGTTATGTAGCCCCTTATTTCCTCTGAGTCAGCCAAGAAGTCGTTCGTGCTATAGAAAACACTTCTTGTTGCATCTATATAAATACTGCAGGACAAATAGAACGGTCTGTGACTAGTATAAAGGAAGTGGCTAAAGGAAGCCACTTCATCTCTAAAATAGATTTTGCTGACTTCTAGGTCATGTTTTGATTGCCTGGTATCAATAATGTAGGCCCCTGGCTTTAAGACCTGTTACAAGGACAAATAGTCACTTTATTTCTGACAATTGCCTGTGTTACAGTTGACTGATATATCCTGTCCAAAGTTTCAAATGCTATTTGTCAGCCATTGTTGAGTCAGGTGTTTCAAAATCTTATCCTACAACAGAAGAATTGATTAACTCTGATTCAATTACAGATGGCATTCAATGGACATTCTTCGATTATCTTAATCAACAAAACAACATTAGTAAATATCTGGGTATCATGAATTAATGTCCTGTAGCCTAAATGTGTTTATCCTTGTCCCAAAGAGGGAGATGAAAAAGAACAGAACCTGACATTCAGAAGCTGGTCTGGTGCTCACAGCTAAGTCATGTTATTTTCCTATAAGATATAAATGGCCTCACAGAATACCAACCTCAGACAAGATTACTCTGAGACCATGATAAAATGAGATAAAGCAAGTTCACTTCTCTATTCTGTCTAAGCACAGACAAAAATATGTTTGCTGTGCTACTCACAAATAACAAACATCTCTCTTGGTCAAAATGAATGATTGTTACTTCTTTACCAATCATACCTTCATTCTTACTCTTGTCACCTCTCCCTATAGATAAGATTTATTGGCATGTTCAATCATAGAATCTAGAGCAAAACTGCACTTATACCCTCCTCCAAATTACCCAATCAAAATCCAAATCCTAGAATAGATCCTTTCTGACACCTCTTACTGAGACAGCCCATGGTCTCCCATAGGGGTTTCCCTCTCTGTAGTGAATAATAAACCCAATTTGTTTAGCCGTAGGTGTATTTCTAATAGTCTTTGGCTGAAGGGCTTCGACAGTGGGTACAAGATTTTTTTTTTTTTGGTGTGATGAAATGTTCTAATCAGATTATGGTAATATTTGCACAACTCTGTAAATATACAAAAATCATTGAATTATACATTTTAAACAAGTAAACTTTATGGTATATAAATTTTATCTCAACAAAGCTGTTAAAATCTTTAATATCATAATATATGTCTATCTTTATTAATGGATTAAATAATAAGATCTAGAGGGGAGTCTAATTATCAACACAATTACTAAATGGTAATGAGCTTAAATATGTTTTACCACCTTTTCTACAATTATAATGTGATACAAAAATATCTGTACAGCTAATACTACTATGGTTTGTTGCCAACATTGAAGGAAATAGTAAATTTGAGGCAGAGATGAATGAAAATAAGATGTATTTTTTTCTCTAATCAAAGTTCACCCCTGAATTTTTAATTTCAACCCTACTTTTAAAATTCCTGTAAGTAGAGGGAAATTTAGATAACAACAGAGCTTAACCCCCTCATGTAATGGAAGAGGGAACTCAGGCTTCAAGGAGGTCCAACACTTGGTCAAAGTCACAGAGGAATCTAGGCAGCTGGGACCCCTTATCTCTTGATTCCTTATATAATGCATGATTTTCTAGTCATACTATGCATTTTGATTGATTAGTAACTCATTTTCTGAAGCAAAATATGAACAAAAGTCCAAAAACAGGATGATGCACCTAGGATTCTAGGTTCTGGAGCTGTCATGTTTGTGCTTTGTGAGCCTCTCCTGCCTTGACCAGAGAAGTGTGGTTAGTCTCATGTTCATTTCTTCCTGGCTGGCTGAGTCCATGGCAGGCACCATGCAGATAAAATTGGCCTACAGCCTCCCAGCATCTTACTTCAGAATCAAGGAGCATCTTTCCCGTAGCCAGAGATGAAATTCAGTAGCCCTATGCAGTGGAGTGCCCAAATACCTGCCCACCCAGCAGTTAGGGCAAAATTCTGCCTTTGTGGTCCTTCTGGGTCTGTGTGTCCCTGAATATGTGACTTTGAACACTGCTTTCCCTTCTCTGGACCTCAGCTTCCTCATTAATCAATAAAATGGATGTTATTCACACTTCTCTCCTGCCCTCCTTAACATCTAGGTTTACTGTAAGAGAACAAAGAGAATGTGTGGAGATTCGCATAGCAAATATGATGTTTGGAAAATGTTAGTGACTATAATGTGGAAACTAAACAGTTCTGTCTGATCTCAATTTTACTCTTAAAAATATTCCCCTTAAAAAAAATAGAGTTTAGACTATGCTGTCCTGCTCCCTCCATTACTCAAGAGAAGAGAAAAAAAAAACACTTTTTTCTTTTTGTGCACTCATCCAGGTTGGGGGGCTCACTTGGCTAGACAAAATTGGCTTTTATCTTGGGGCCAGTTAAACTTGCCAGGTAGCTTTGCTTATCCTGCTTTCCAAGTGGTCCTGTTGTGGGAGGAGGGGCAGAGAAAGAAGACCAATGGCACGAACCTGCTGGTGTCTAATAAATACCAAGTTCCTCAGCTGGAAAAAAGTCCAGGGATTCAACGTTGCCAGGCTCTCCTCCTGCTTTCCACTGGCTCCTCATTCGTCCCTGCTCATGGAGAGAGAAGATCACTTCTAGCTTTCAAGACTATTACCTCAGGCACCCATTCCAGTGTATAAAGTTACACCATTTCAGAACTGGAAAGTAACTTCTATTATACAGCAAGGGAAGGTGAAGCCCAAAGCTGCAATGTGCAATAGAGATGGTTTAGCTCAAGAAGCACTGGAGTCATACTGTTTGGATTTGAGTCCCAGTTCTACCCACTTCCTATGTGGACTTATACAAGTTATAACCTCTTTTGGAGCTTCGGTTTCCTCTTCTATAAAATGTGGGGAGTCACATTAATAATACCTGCTTTAGAAAGTGATTGTACAAACTGAATGATCTAATTTAGGGAAAGCTGCAATTTCAGTGGTAGATACATGACAACCCCTCAAAACGCAGCAGACAGTTGTTATGGACCTGCTCTCCCACCAAACACTAGAAAGCAGCCCAGGCTCCTTGATGCCCCTTTCAATGCACCTCCCACTTTTTTTTTAAACAAGAGTTCAGCACGCATACTATATATAACCGGGAGAGAAACCAGCCACAAATTTTGAAAATGAATCCACTGAGAAGATAATAGCAAAATTGAAAAAGGAGATTCCTACGATCATGTGACTATTCAATTCACATTAAAATACTCATACTTGAAGTTATTATTTTATTTTACTTTTAAAAATCTATTTATTCATTCATTTATTTATTTTTTATGTCGACATTGGTTAATGAAATCCAATAAGTTTCAGCTTATTGGATTCAACAATAAGGCATATGTATATTTACACTGTGTGTTCACCTCCCATAGTTAGATTTCTGTCACCACATATTTGACCCTCTTTTCCCCGTCTACCCCCACCCCACTCCTACCCTCTGGTAACCAGTAGTCTATAGTCCATGTCCATGAGTCTCTGTTTGTCCTGTTTGTTTGCTGCATTTAGGTTTATATGCCACATATAAGTGATATCATGTGATTTTCAACTTCTCTATCTGGCTTATTTTGTTTAGCATGATTATCTCGAGGTCCATCCATGTTGTCCCAAATGGCAGTATTTCATCTCTTCTTATGGCTGAGTAATATTCCATTGTGTATATGTACCACAGCTTCTTTAGCCAATCATCTATCATAGGACATTTCTGTTGCTTCCATGTCTTGGCCAATGTGAATAATGCTGCTATGAAAATCGGTATGTAAATATCTTTTCGAATATGAGTTTTCAAGTCTTCGGGATATATTCCCAGTAGAGGGATTGCTAGATCATATGGTATATTAATTTTTAGTTTTCTGAGGAACCGCCATACTGTTTTCCATAGTGGCTGTACCAATTTGTAGTCCTACCAGCAGTGTATGAGAATTCCTTTTTTCTCCACAACCTCTCCAAAATTTGTTATTACTTGTCCTGTTGATTATAGCTATTCTAACAGGTGTGAGGTGGTATCTCATTGTGGTTTTGATTTGCATTTCCCTAAGAGATAGTGATGTTGAGCATCTTTTCAAATATTTGTTGCCATTTGTATGTCCTCTAGGGAGAAGTGTCTGTTCAGATTCTCTGCCATTTTTTTAAAATAAATTTATTTATTTAAATTAGTTTCAAGTATACGGTATATTATTTAGACATCTATAATGTTCCTAAAACTATCCCCCCAGTTGCTCCCTCCCTCCCCTGGCCCTCCACTTATTAATCATATTAATGCTAACTACATTACTTCTTCCATGTTCCTCGTGCCCAACTATCAGCTACTAATTTGTACTTCTTTAACGCTTCATCCCATTCTCCCAGCCTCCCAAATCCACTTGGGAGTTGCCAATTTTTTGATGGGATCATTTGTTTTTTTTTGTTGTTGTTATTGAGTTGTAGAGTTCTTTGTATATTTTGGATATTAGGCCCTTATTGGAGGCATCACTTGCAAATATATTTTCCCATTCAGATGGTTGTCTCTTTACCTTGCTGATGATTTCTTTTGCTGAGCATAAGCTTTTTAGTTTGGTGTAGTCACATTCACTTATTTTAGCTTTTACTTCCCTTGCCTTTGAGGTCAAATTCATAAAATCCTCTTTAAGTCCAAGGTCCTTGAGTTTACTTCCTATGTTTTCTTCTATGCATTTTATTGTTTCAGGTCTTATATTCAAGATCATAATCCATTTTGATTTAATTTTTGTTTGTGATGATAGACAACAGCCTAGTTTCATTCTTTTGCAGGCGGCTTTCCAGTTTTCCCAGCACCATTTATTGAAGAGGCTTTCCTTTCTCTACTGTATGCTTTTGGCTTTTTTCTCAAAAATTATTTACCCGTATAAATATGGGTTTACTTCTGGACTCTCAATTCTGTTCCACTGGTCTGTGTGTCTATCTTTCTGCCACTACCATGCCATTTTGATTACTGTCACTTCATAGTATAATTTGAAGTCATGACGAGTGATACCTCCAGTCTTGTTCTTTTTTCTCAGGATGGCTTTGGCAATTTGGGGTCTTTTGTGCTTCCATACAAATCTGATAATTTTTTGTTCTATTTCTTTAAAAAATGCTGTTGGGATTTTGATGGGGATTGCACTAAATCTGTATAATGCTTTAGGTAATATGGTCATTTTAACTATGTTGATTCTTACAACACAAAAACATGGAATATCTGTCCATTTCTTTGTATCTTCATTGATTTAATAGGATCTTATAGTTTTCATTATATAGGTCCATCACATGTTTTGTTAGATTTATTCCAAGGTATTTTATTCTTTTTGGTGCAATTGCAAGAGGAACTATTTTTTCCACTTCTTTTTTTGACACTTCATTATTAGAGTATAAGAATGCTATGGAGTTTTGAACATTGATTTTGTATCCAGAAACTTTATGGTATTTGCTTCTTGTTTCTAGCAGTGTTCTTTTGGAGTCTTTAGGATTTTCTATATAGAAACTCATGTCATCCACAAATAGTGACAGTTTTACTTCTTCATTTCCTATTTGGATGCCTTTTATATATTTTTCTTGCCTGATTGCACTCGCTAGGACCTCCAATGTTATATTGAATAACAGTGGCAATAGTGGACAGCCTTGCCTTGTTCCTGATCTTAAATGGAAGGTTTTTAGTCTTTCACCATTAAGTATAATGTTGCATGAGGGTTTGTCATATATGGCCTTTATTATATTAAGGTTCTTTTCTTCTATACCAATTTTGTTAAATGTTTTGATCCTAAATGGATTCTGTGTCTTGTCAAATGCTTTTTCTGCATCTATTGATATGATCATATGATACTTATTTTTTAATTTGTTTATGTGGTGTATCATATTAATCAATTTGTGTATGTCGAACCACCTCTGTGCCTCTGGGATGAAACCTACTGTATCGTGGTATATAATCTTTTTAATATGTTGCTGTATTCAGTTCACTAGTATCTTATTTAGGATTTTTGCATTAGTGTTCATGATAAATATCAGTCTATAGTTTTCTTTTTGTCTTATGTTTACCAGGTTTTGGTACCAAGGTAATATTGGCTTCATAAAATGAGTTTGGAAGTATTGCTTCCTCTTCAATTTTTGAGAAAAGTTGGGAAGAATAAGTATTAAATCTTTTTAAGTGTTTGATAGAATTCACTGGTGAAGCCATCTGGTCCTGGACTTTTCCTTTTCAGTAGGTATTTGGTAACTGTTTCAATTTCCATATTGCTGATCTGTCTATTCAGATTTTCTACCTTTTCTTCATTCAGTCTGGGAAGATTGTATTTTCTAAGTACTGGTCCATTTCTTCTAGGTTATTAAATTTGGTATTATATACTTTTTCATAGTATTCTTGCATGACTCTTTGTATTTCTTTGAAGTCAGTCATAATTTTCCCTCTTTCATCCCTGATTTTGTTTGTTTGTGTCCTTTCTCTTTTTTCTTTAGTGAGTCAAGCTAGGAGTTTGTCAATTTCAGTAACCTCAAAGAATCAGCTCTTTGTTGCATTTATTTTTTCTATTTTTTTTATAATTTCATTTATCTGCTCTACTTTTGATTATTTCTTTCCTTCCTCTGACTTTAGACCCATTTGTTCTCCTATTCTACTTCTTTAAGATGAAGCATTAGGTTTTTATTTGGGGTTGTTCTTGTTTTTGGAGATAGGCATGTAATGATATGAACTTTCCTCTTATGACTGCTTTTGCCATGTCCCAAAAGTTTTGATATGTTGTACTATCATTATCATTAGTTTCTATGTATCTCTTGATCTCTCTTTTTAGTTCTTCTGTGACCAAGTTATTCTTTTGTAGCATGTTGTTTAATCTTCATGTATTCGTGGTTCTTCCTGATTTCTTTTTGCAGCTGATCTCCAGTTTCAAAGCATTATGAGCCGAGAATATGGTTGGTCTGATTTCAACCCTCTTATATTTGTTGAGGCCATCTCTGTGTCCCTATATGTGGTCGATTCTTGAGAATGACCCATGTGCACTAGAGAAGAATGTATAAGCAGCTGTTTGGGGATGGAAAGTTCAGTATATGTCAATTATGTCCACTTGGTTTAATGTGTCATTTAAGGATGTTATTTCCTTATATACAGTCTTCCATTTTCTTCTGTGTGTGCATTATCTCCATTCTCCTTTGTGAATTTGGATCTTTGAATCCTCCCCTTTTCAGTCATTGTTATCTCAATTTGTCCCTATTTATGCTGAACATTCATTACTAATCATTCTTGCTATAACAATTCTCTTATTTATGCTTATAGTGCCCTGTTCTTAGTAAGGGTTGCACTCCTTTGCTTTTATTTGCCTGATAGTCACTTTACTCCTAATTATGTTTTTTTTTTTTCATTTTATTTTCAGTGAGCTGACCCTTTTCAGTATTTCCTGTAGTGCAGACCTCCTAGTGGAGACCTCATTTTTTTTTTTTTTTTAATGTCTGGAAAGGTCTTAATTTCTCCTTTTTATCTAAAGGAGAGCTTAGCTGGATACATTATTCTAGGATGGTAGTTCCTTTACTTAAAAGGGTTAATATTTGATTCCACTCCTTTCTGGCTTGTGAGGTTTGTGCTGAGATGTCTGATGATAATCTAATGGGTTTTCCTGTATAGTTTACCATCTTCTTTTCTTTGGCTGCCCTGAGAATTTTGTCTTTGTCATTGATTTTTGATAATTTTAATATAATGTATCTTGGAGAAGGTCTTTTTCAGTTGAGAGAATTGGGTGTTCTGTTAACTTCTTGAATTCCAAGCTCCAGCTCATTCCTTAAATTTGGGAAATTCTCATGAACTATTTGTCTGAAAAATGCTTTCTAATTTGTACTCCTTTTCCTTGCCTTCGATAATGCCCATTATTCTTATGTTTCCTCTCCTGATGGTATCAGCTAGTTCTTGTATTTCTCTTTATTTTTCCTTTTTTGGTTTCTCTCTTCTTCCTTCTCATTTATTTCTAGATTTCTTTCTTCGATATCACTGATCCTTGACTCCATTTGGTCAATTCTACTTCTCAAGCTTGCTATTTCTTTTTCAACTTTCACAGTATTTTTTATCCACAGAAGATCTATTCTGTTCTTTCGGAGGGTTTCAATCTCCTTGCTAAAGAACTCATTCTGCTGATCTAACTGTTTTTTCAGTTCCTGAAATTGTTGATATGACTTGTTTCAGAACTCACTGAGTTTTTTCAGAAGTACCATCTTGAATTCTCTGTCATTTAAGTTGCAAATTTCTATGTCTGTAAGCTTATTTTCTGGAATTTTTTTTTTTTTTTTCTTTCTGAGATGCCTTGTCGCCTTTGTTGTTCATGGTGTTTAGGGACTATTTCTCTGCCTGGGCATTAATGGAAGTGTATTCTGCTTTTTTTTTTTTTCCAGAAAGAAGATTTATTATATAAAGGTCTCTCTTTAGCCTCCTGCAAAGAAGGCAGTTTCCTTCTAGTTTCTAGTAGGTGGCGTCTAAGCCTCTTTGATTCCTGCTTTATATAAAGCCTAAATAATTTCTTTTCTATTTTCTTGTAGATATTTAATCATGCTTGCTACCCTCTGTTTCAGTCCCTATCAGTGTCAATGACACTCTCGGCAGTGTTTTCTGATTCCTCTTGGGCTCCGTGTTGATTGGTTTTGGAGGACATGTGAGGAGGGGCCCTCAGGGTTAGGTGTTGGGGGCTGTGGCTCAGCCTTGGTTTTGCAACCAGGGCTTTAGACCCATTTGTTCAACCATTGTTTCTCTGTGGTCCCATCTCGCTTCTCTGCTTTCTGCCCTAATAACTGGGCCCTGCTGCCAGCTGTGTGGAGCTCACAGCTCTTCCATGAAGGGCTGTTCAGGAAACTCGCCGCACCTTCACTCCTCCCCCTCCTCCTGCAGGGAGCTCTGGAAACTGCAAGATGCAGCTTCTTTATTTCTCCTGTCCACACCCGACACCCGGGGTTCTGACCTGTGGTAGCTCTTATGCGCAGATCCCACGCTCAGATGTGCTGGTGTGCATTTTGGGTGTTTTTTGTTCAGTTTTCTATGTTCACCTTATTGTTGTTTCAAGGAGAGAGATCTGAGGACATCTCTCACTCCACCATGTTTCTCAGAATCCTCACTATTTTCCATTGCTTATCTCCGCCTTGCCAACATGCTATTGGAGAATCTGAGGCTCACCAATGTTACCTTTCTGAATGATAATAAATACAACTTGTCGGCACATACAGGTAGCTGAGGAAATAAGAAGGGGATCACAGGTTACTAGGCCGGCTGGAATAGGCACATCAAGGCCTCTTGCTATTAGCTCAGGCAGGTAATAGTATTCAGCTTGACCCAGAATAAGGTCATACTCAGGTAATTCTGTGTAGACAGAGAATAGCTCTTCTCCTGGTAGACAACATGAGCCACTGGGAATGCAGGAGGAAAATAGAAGAGGCAAATGCATACTAGTTGTTAGTGACAGCCTTTGTTTTTACCTTCAGTTAATCCAGAGACCCCTAATTGAAGGATAGTATGATGGCTTATGCTGACCTTCACACAAGGAAACCCCACTTGTATTTGCTGCCAAATTCACTAAAGGCCACATGGCTAGTGTCTGAAGGCTATATAATATTAAAACCATTCCTTTTTTGAGAGCTGTCTGTGTGCTTGGCATTTTAGCTGCATTCATTCATGTTATCTTCACAATAACCTAAGGGGTAGGTACTGTCATTAGTCCCACTATATACAGGAAGAGGGTCAGGCACTAAGAGGGGAGGTTGCTGATTCTAGGTACCTAGAGTTTCTACTCAGGTAGTTTGCTTCTAGGCTGAGGCTCATAAACTCAGGAGGCAGCCTAACTGGCAACCTTGAACAGGTTGCTGCAGTTTTTTATTGTACAAACTGAAGCTAATGATCATACCTTCCTCAGGGATTAAATGAAATAATGCATGGAATGTAGTTAACATTGTGCCTATCACACAGCAAGTGCTCATTATATGTCAGGTGGGATTGTTCCAGTAGCAGAGCTGGACCAGGATTGGCTTCAGTTCAAGGCAGGGAGACAGTGCTGGTTTTGCATCCAGAACAGACCCAAGGCTGAGGCCCAGCCTCAGAAAATGCAAAACCGGGTGCTTGGTGCAGAGTAGTCACACTGTAACTTAGCTGTTTAGTTCCCTCTCTCTACCACTCACCTGTCCTCTGGTTTGTTTTGGGCTACCTTCTGTCCATGAACTTAGTACTAACATGGAGAATTGTACAACTGCTGCTTTTCAAGGCTAAAGTCTGGATCCAGCCTTAATAGGTTCAATTCCTGGCTCTGCTAATTACTGAATACATGACATTGGATAAGTCACATAACTGTGTGTTTCTCCATCTTTAAAGTTGAGATGATAATAATAGTAACTGCCTTAAAGTTGGGACGATAGCAATAGCACTTGCCTTATAGGATTGCTGTAAAGAGTAAATGGATTAATATGTGTAAAGAATCCAGAACAATGTCATTCACAGACTAAGTATTCAATGAACATTTGTTAATATTCATTTTACAGAAACAAGAGGACAGGGGTCTGTATATGTTGGAGGAGGGGATCTTTTTGCTAACATTATTTTATTTGATTGCCATAGTTGTTCTGGGAAGGAGAAAGAGTGTGTGTGTGTGTGTGTGTGTGTGTGTGAGAGAGAGAGAGAGAGAGAGAGAGAGAGAGAGAGAGAGAGAGAGAAGAGATCCAGTCAGATTGGCAACATTAATTTTCTTCAACTTCCCTTTCATTTCAAGGGGGGGAAACTAAAGCTGAATATGCATATTGATACCAAATATATGTCTCACAAGTTTAGTAAAAAATAGTGACTTGATTGGAAATTAGAATCTCCAAGCCTCAATTTGACTTCAGTTCAGAGCAGGGAAACTGCTGGTTTTGCATCCAGAACAGACTCAGGGCTGAAACTCAGTCTCAGAAAATGCAAAGCCTGACTTCTGCCCATCTTACTGTCACTGTGGGTACATCCTTTCCCTTTGGGAGACCTCTGTTTCCTGACTGAGTAATAAAGAAAGGGAGAAACTTCCTGTTTTAAGACTCGGTGACCCCAACTCATCCACTTGGAGTCTTTTTGGTCCTCAAGCAAACCTATTTGACTAACATGTCCTCGGTTTCCCCCCTTGTGTTCAGTTTTATGGGGGAGCTTGCCTTCCTTGGCTGCTGAACTTGCACATGTGAAAGCTGGGGCTATCCTAATCTCTAACAGCCTGAACTAACTCCTGCTTGCTAAGGAAGCCACTCTCTGGGAAGCCACAATCTCTCCAAATCTCTTTTTAGGTCCTGTCCTAGCTTGTCAGAACTAGCTCTGCCTGCATGTTAATGGTTTCTTAGACCTGTCAAAAAAGCTAGCAAAGACTGCCATGTCACAGAGCTATGGTAAGTCATCTTTATAACTTTCTGTTTCAGTGCCTACTCAATGCCTCAGTGCTCTCAAACATATTGACACTCTTTAAATTATATATGCCTAGCCTCTTCTTTCCTCTGTTTTAGTACCCCTTTGTTCTCTCCCTTCCTCCTTTACCTCCACACTGATGATTAAGTTTTAGCTCTCTTGAGTAATGGCTTTTTCCCTGTCACTCAATTGACCAAGGCTGGGATTTCTGGATGGAGAGTGGATGTGCCTGAGCCTGAGTGTGACCTAGAGCTGGATTCCTGAGTCACTCTTACACATTTAGTACTCACATTTACTCACACATGTTCTTTTTCCTAACCCCTATACCATATACCTCCATCCTTCTGACCCAGAATACTGAGATTACCTTAAAGGCTATCTTGAAACATTTGTTTTCTAATACTCTGAGGCCTCTAATAATTTTATTTTCCTATAAGATTGAAAGGAATTGAGAGGAAGGATTCAGAGCATGTGAGGGAGGTGAGGATCCAGAAAAATCTAAGTATAGTCTTAACTTTATCAGTGCTTTAGGATGACCTTGGACAAATCCCAGACCTTCTCTGGGCCTGAGTTTTCTATCCAGCTTTGTCACCCTGAGATTAGACATTATAGGAGAATAAAGGAGAAAGCAGTTTCTTCTGGGTGTCAAGGCAGTCTTTGAAGAGAAGACAAGAATTGATCTGGATTTGAAGATTGTTGTTAATACTAATAATAACAAACATATACAATAGTTACCATGAATTAGGCATCATTTTAAGTACTTTATATACAATAACCCACTTAGTTCTCATCACAACTCTATGAAAAAAAACTCTGACCATGACTCTCATTTTACAGATGAGATATCAGACAGAGCATTCAAGTAATATGCTCATGATCAAGATTACAGAGCTAGAAAGAGGTGAGGTTAATATGTAAATCCAGACAGCCTACCTTCAAGAATCCATGCCCTTCAACACTATACTACACTGCCACACTACACGGTGAAGAGAATGAAGGGAACTTCCTGTTACCAAAGCTCTGTAGGTCAGCTCAGCCTGCACAACCCCAGGAAAAGCTGGGAGATGGAAAGACCACCTGGGAGCTATTCCAGCTAGGATGGGGCCAAACTGTTTTGTATAGTGGCTGAACCAATTTACAATCCCACCAACAGTGAAAGAGGGTTCCCTTTCCTCTTCATCCTACACTTGCTTTTTTGATTTATTGATGATAGCCATTCTGACAGGTGTGAGGCGATATTTTGCTGTGGTTTTAATTTACATTTATCTGATGATTAGTGACATTGAACATCTTTCCATAGTTTATTGGCCAACTGTATGTCCTCTTTGGAGAAATGCCTATTCAGGTCCTTTGTCTATTTTTTAATTGGATTGGTTGTTTTGTTGGTATTGAGTTATATGAGTTCTTTATAAATTTTAGATTTTAACCCCTTATCAGACGTATCATTGGCAAATATCTTCTTGCATTCGGTAGGCTGTCTTTTTGTTTTGTTGGTGGTTTCCTTTGCTGTGCAAAAACTTTTTAGTTTGATGTAATCCTATTTGTTCATTTTTTCTTTTGTTTCCCTTGCCTGAGGAGATATATCAGAAAAAAATATTAACTAAGAGCAATGTCAGAGAGTTTACTACCTATGTTTTCTTCTAGGACTTTTATGGTTATGAGTCTTATATTTAAATCTTTAATCCATTTTGACTTTATGCTTGTTTATGGTGAAGAAGGTGGTCCAGTTTTATTTTTTGCATGTATCTGTCCAGTCTTCCAAATATCATTTATTGAAGCAACTGTCTTTACTATTGTATATTCTTGCTTTCTTTGTCATAGATTAAGTGATCATATAGGCATGGGTTTATTTCTGAGCTCTCTATACTATTCCATTGATCTCTGTGCCTGTTTTTATGAGGGCACTATGTTGTTTTGATTATGATAGCCTTGTAGTATAGTTTGATATCAAGTAGTGTGATGGTCCAACTTTGTTTTTCTTTCTCAAGATCGCCTTGTCTATTTGGGTCTTTTGTGGTTCCATATAAATTTTAGAAATATTTGTCCAACATATGTGGAAAATGCAGTAATATTTTGATAAAGGATTGCATTGAATTTATAAATTGCTTTGGGTAGTATGGAAATTTTAATAATGTTAATTTTTCCTGTCCATGAGCATGGTATATGCTTCCATTTATTTGTATCTTCTTCAATTTCTTTCTTCAATGACTTATAATTTTTAGAGTACAGATCTTTTACCCCTTTGATTAAATTTATTCATAGATATTTAATTTTTAATTAAATGCAATTGTAAATATGATATTTTTTCTTAATTTATGTTTCTTTCCTTTTTATTTTTATTTTATTAAATTTATTGGAGTGACATCAGTTAATAAAATGATATAGGTTTCAAGTATACAATTTAATATTATGTCATATGCATATTGCATTGTATGTGCATAATTCAAAATTAAATTTCCTTCTGTCATCATATATTTGAACCCTTTTCATCTTACTTCCACCACATGCTCCTTTACCTCTGGTAATCACTAAACTGTTGTCTGTGTCTATGAGTTTTTGTCTGTTTGTTTGTCTTGTTTATTTCTTGTTTTCAGTTTTATATGTCACATATAAGTGAAGTCATATGGTTCTCAACTTTTTCTGACATTTCATTTAGCATGATAAGCACAAGATCCATCCATGTTGTTGCAAATGCCAGTATTTTATCTTTACTTATGGAGGAATAATATTCCATTGTATATATGTACCACATCTTCTTTATCCTATCAACTATTTAAGGATAATTTGGAAGTTTCCATGTCTTGGCTACCATGGATAATGCTGCAATGAACTTTGGGGTGTATATATCTTTACAGATGTTTTCAGTTTTTGAGAGTAGATACTCAGAAAAGCAGTTACTGGGTCATATGTTAATTCTATTCTTAGGTTTTTGAGGAACCTCTATACTATTTTCCATAGTGGCTGTACCCACTTATATTCCCACCAGCAGTACACAAGGGTTCCCTCTTCTCCACAACCTCTCCAATACTTGTTATTACTTGTCCTGTTCATGGTAGCTATTCTAACAGATGTGAGGTAGTATCTCATTGTGGTTTTGATTTGCCCTTCCCTAATAATTAGTGAAGTTGAGCATCTTTTCATATATCTAACGGCCATTTGTATGTCTTCTTGGAAGAAGTGTCTGTTCAGATTCTCTGCCCATTTATTAACTGGAATATTTTTTGTTGATTCGTATGTGTTCCGTATTTATTTTGGATATTAGCCCCTTATCAGATGCATTATTTGCAAATATCTTCTCTCATTCAGTTGGTTGTCTCTTTATCTTATTCATGTTTTCTTTTGATGTGCAGAGCTCTTTAATCTTATATAGTCCCATTTATTTATTTTTGCTTTTATTTTCCTTTCCTTTGAGGTCAAATTCATAAAATCTGCTCTAAATCTAAGGTCCATGAATTTAGTACCCATGTTTTCTTTTATGCAATTTATTGTTTCAGGTCTTATATTTAGGTCTTTTATCCACTTTGAGTTAATTTTTGTGTATGACAACAAATAGCAGTCTAGTTTCATTGTTTTGTATGTGGCTTTCCAATTCTCCAAGCATCATTTATTAAAGAGGCATTCCTTTCTCCATTGTATGTTTTTTAGCTCCATGGTCAAAAATTATTTGCCCGTATTTAAGGGGGGGTTATTACTGGGTTCTCAATGCTATTTTTTGGTCTGTGTCTGTTTTTCTGCAATTTCATGATGTTTAGATAATTGTCACATGTAGTATAATTTGAGCGATACCTCTGATCTTATTTTTTCTCAGGATGGCTTTAGCTATTCAGGATATTTTGTGCTTCCATACAAATCTGATGATTCTTTGTTCTATTTCTTTTAAAAATGCCACTGGGATTTTGATGAGGATTGTATTAAATCTGTATGTTGCTTTGGGTAATAAGGCCATTTCAGCTATGTTGATTCTTTCAACCCATAAACATGGAATATCTTTTTGTTTCTTTGTATTTTCTTCAATTTCTTTTAATAATGTCTTAGAGTTTTCAGTGTATAGCTCACTTCCTAAGCTTTGTTAAGTTTATTCCTAGGTATTTTATTTTTTTTTGTTGCAATTGCCATAGGATTTTTTTTTTTTTACTTCTTTTTCTGAAAATTTATTGTTAGTGTATGGAAATGCTACAGATTTTCATACATTGATTTTGTATCATAAAACTTTATTGTGTTCATTGTTTCTAATAGTTTTTTAGTGAAATATTTAGGGCTTTTTATATAGAGAATCATGTCATCTGCAAAAAGTGACAATTTGACTTCTTCATTCCCAATTTAGATGCCTTTTATTTCTTTCTCTTGCCTGACTGTTCTAGCTAGGATGTCCAACACTATATTGAATAAAAGTGGTGATAGCAGACAATCTTGTCTTGTTACTGATCTTAGAGAAAAAACTTTCAGTTTTTCACCACTAAGTATGATGTTGGCTTAGGGTTTGTCATATATGGCCTTTATTATGCTGAGGTACTTTCCTTCTATATCTGTTTTATTAAGTGTTTTAACCATAAATGGATGTTGTATCTTGTCAAATGTTTTTTCTTCATTGATTTATATGATCATATGATTTTACTTATATACTGTGTTTATGTGGTTCATCACATTAATTGATTTGTGTATGTTGAACCATTTTGTACCTCTGGAATAAACTTCATTTGATTGTGATGTATAATTTTGTTAATATATTGTTGTATTTGATTTGCTAGTGTTTTGTTTAGAGATATTGTATCTGTATTCAGCAGAGATATGGTCTATAGATGTGTGTGTGTGTATGTGTGTGTGTGTGTGTGTGTGTGTGTTATCCTTGTCAGATATTGGTATCATGGTAATATTGGCCTCATAAAATAAATTAAGAAGTATTGCTTCTTTTTCAATATTTTGAAACAATTTGAGAAGAACAGGTATTAAATCATCTTTGAATGTTTATGTTACAATTTATTAGTAAAGCCAAGAGCTCCTGGAATTTTACTTTTTGGGAGGTTTTTGTTTTTAAATATTTATTTATTTTAATTAGGTTCAAGTATACAGTACATTGGTTAGGCATCTATATAGTTCATAAAACGGTCTCCCTAATTGCTCTCTCCCTCTCCTAGCCCTCCACCTAGACAAAATATTAATGATAACTGCATTCCCTATGCCGTGCTCCCCATCCCTGTGACCATCTATCAACTACTAAGTTGTACTTCTTTAATCTTGCACCCATTCTCCCAGCCCCCCAGCACCTCTCCCCTCTGTCCGTCACCAAATTGTCCACTATATTTGTGAGTCTGTTTTTGATTAGTTTGTTCTTTTTGTTTTTGATGATTGTTTTAATTTCCTTAATGTTGATTGGTCCATTTAGATTTTCCAGTTCTTTATGATTCAGTCTAGGAAAGTTGTATATTCCTAAGAACTTCTCCATTTCTTTTAGGTATTGAATTTGGTTGCATATAATATTTCATAGTATTCTTGTATGATACTTTACATTTCAGTGGTATCTGTCATAACTTCTCTTTCATTTCTGATTTTGTTAATTTGTGTACTTTCTTTTTTTCCTTAGTGAGTCTAGCCAGGGGTTTGCCAATTTTATTGATCTTTTTAAAGAATCAACTTATTATTGCATTAATTTTTCCTATAGTCTTTTTGTTCTCAATTTTATTTAATTCTGCTGAAATTTTTATTATTTTCTTTCTTATGCTGATATTGGGTGTCATTCTCTACTTTTTCTAGTTTTTAAGATGTAAAGTTAGATTTTTTATTTGGAATCTTTCTTTCTTTCTTTCTTTCTTTCTTTCTTTCTTTCTTTCTTTCTTTCTTTCTTTCTTTCTTTCTTTCTTTCTTTCTTTCTTTCTTTTTTTTGAGATAGAACTGCAATGACATGAACTTTCCTCTTATTACTGCTTTTGTTGTTTCCCAAAAGTTTTAAAATTTTGTACTTTCATTCTCATTTGTTTCTATGTATTTCTTGATCTCTCCTTTTATTTTTTCTTTGACCCAGTCATTCTTTAGTAGCATGTTGTTAAATCTCCACATATTTATGAGTTTTCTTGCTGTCTTTTACATTTGATCTCAGGTTTGAAAGCATTGTGCTCGGAGAATATGTTTGGTATAATTTGAATCTTCTTACATTTTCTGAAGCTAATTTTGTGTTTCACGATATGATCTATCCTTGAGAATGTTCCTTGTGCACTAGAGATAAATGTATAATCTCCTGTTTTGGTATGAAAGGCTCTATAAATGTTAATTATGTCCAATTGGTCTAATGTGTCATTTAAGGTTGGCATTTTCTTACTTATTTTCTATTTAGGTGATCTATCCATTGCTATTAATAGGTCATTTAGGTCCCCTACTATAATTGTGTTTTTGTTAGTTTCTCCTTTTAATTCTGTTAGTAGTTGTTTTGTATAATTTAGTGCTCCTGGATTAGGTGCATATATACTGATAAGTGTTATGTCTTCTTGATGTATTGTTTCCTTCATAATTATGAAGTATCTGTCTTTGTCTCTTGTTATCTTTTTTATTTTGAAGTCTATTTTTTTCTTAAATTAATTAATAAATTTATTTATTCATTCATTTATTCTTTCATTCATTATTATGGTGACATTGTTTAACGAAATCAAATAAGTTTCAAGTGTACAATTCAACAGTAAGGCATATAAATATTGCATTGTGTGTTTTCTGCCCACAGTTAGATTCCTTTCTGTCACCACATAGTTGACCCATTTTATCCCATCTACTGCTGCCCTCCCCACCCCTACTCTCAGGTAACCACTAGTGTATTTTCCATGTCCCTGAGTCTATGCTTGTTTCTACTGTTAGTTTGTAGCTTTTAGGTTCATATCCCACATATAAGTAATATTATGTGGTTTTTAACTTTTTCTTCCTGGTGAATTTTGCTTAGCATGATTATCTGAAGGTCCATCCACGTTGTCACAAATGGCAATATTTCATCTCTCCTTATAGCTAAGTAATATTCCATTGTGTATGTATATGTGTGTATATAAATATATACCACAGCTTCTTTATCCAATCATCTATTGTAGGACACTACAGTTGCTTCCATGTCCTGCCCATCATAAATAATGTTGCTATGAACATCAGTGTGCAAATGTTTTTAGATATGGTTTTTCAAGTCTTTGGGGTAAATACTCAGTAGTGAGATTGCTGGATCATATGGTAGATCAATTCATAGTTTTTTGATGAACTTCCATACTGTTTTCGATAGTGGCTGTACCAATTTTCAGTCCCAACAGCAGTTTATGAGGGCTCCTCCTTCTCCGCATACTCACTAACACTTGTTATTACTTGTCCTGTTGATAACAGCTATTCTAACAGGTGTGAGATGGTATTGCATTGTAGTTTGATTTGCATTTCCCTAAGAGCTAGTGATGTTGAGCATCCCTTCATATGTTTTTTGGCCATTTGTATGTCATCTTGAAAGAAGTGTCTGTTCAGGTCCTCTGCCCATTTTTTAATTAATTTTTTTTATTGAGTTGTATGAGTCATTCGTTTATCATGGATATTAGGCCCTTAATCAGAGGCGTTGCTTGCAAATATATTTTCCCATTCAGATGGTTGTCTCTTTACCTTGTTGATGGTTTCTTTTGCTATTCAGAAGCTTTTTAGTTTGATATAGTCCCATTCATTTATTTTTGCTTTTATTTCCCCTGCCTTTGAAGTCAAATTCATAAAATCCTCTTTAAGTCCAAGGTCCTTGAGTTTAATTCCTATGTTTTCTTCTATGCATTTTATTGTTTCAGGTCTTATATTCATGTCCTTAATCCATGGATGTGTGTGGTAATAGACAACAGTCTAGATTCATTCTTTTGCAGGTGGCTTTCCAGTTTTCCCAGCACCATTTATTGAAGAGGCTTTCCTTTCTCCACTGTATGGTTTTGACTTTTTTTGTCAAAAACTATTTGCCCATATATTATGGGTTTACTTCTGGACTCTCAATTCTGTTCCACTGGTCTGTATGTCTGTTTTTCTGCCAATACCATGCTGTTTTGATTACTGTCACTTTGTAGTATAATGTGAAGTTGGGCAGAGTGATGCTTATAGCCTCATTCTTTTTTCTCAAGAAGGCTTTGGCAATTCGAGATCTTTTGTGCTTTCATACAAATCTGATGATTTTTTGTTCTATTTCTTCAAAAAAATGCCGATGGGATTTTGATGAGGATTGCATTAAATCTGTATAATGCTTTAGTCATAAGGTCATTTTAACTATGTTGATTCTTCCAATCCAAGAACACAGAATATCTTTCCATTTCTGTGTATCTTCTTCGATTTCTTTTAATAAGGTCTTATAGTTTTGATTATATAGGTTCTTCACATGTTTCATTAGATTTATTACTAAGTATTTTATTTCTTTTTTTTTTTTTTGCAATTGCAAAAGGAATTATTTTTTCCGCTTCTTTTTAGACACTTCATTATTAGAGTATAGGAATGCTATGGATTTTTGAACATTGATTTTGTATCTAAAAACTTTACTGTATTTGCTTCTTGTTTCTAGTAGTGTTCTTATTGAGTCTTTAGATTTTTCTATATAGACAATCATCACAAATAGAGAGAGTTTGACTTCTTCCTTTCCTATTTGGATGCCTTTTATATCTTTCTCTTGCCTGATTGCACACGCTAGGACATCCAATGTTATATTGAATAACAGTGATTATAGTGGACAGCCTTGTCTTTTTTCTGATCTTAGAGGAAAGGCTATTTAGTTTTCACCATTAAGTATAATGTTGGCTCAAGATTTGTCTGTTGTATATGGCCTTTATTATATTGAGGTACTTTCCTTCTATACCAATTTTGTTAAGTGTTTTGGTCATAAATGGATGCTATGTCTTGTCAAATGATTTATTTGCATTTATTGATATGATCATATGATTCTGATTTTTTAATTTGTTTATGTGGTGTATCACATTACTCAATTTGTGTATGTTGAACCAACCATCTTTGTGCTCCTGGGATGAAGCCCACTTGATCATGGTATATAATCTTTTTAATATGTTGCTTTATTCTGTTCGCTAGTATCTTATTTAGGATTTTTGTATCTGTGTTCATGAGAGATATTGGTTTGTAGTTTTCTTTTTTAATGATCTTTACCAGGTTTTGGTATCAGAGTAATATTGGCCTCATAAAATGAGTTCAGAAGTATTGCCACCTCTTCGATTTTATGGAAGAGTTTAAGGAGAATGGGTATTAAATTTTTGAATGTTTAGCAGAATTCACTGATGGAGCCATCTGGTCGTGGACTTTTACTATTTGGTAGATTTTTGATGATTGTTTCCATTTCTGTACTGCTATTTAGATTTTCCAGTTCTTCTTGATTAAATCTAAGAAGGTTGTGTCTTTCTAAGTACTTGTCCATTTGTTCTAGGTTATTAAATTTGGTGTAATATACTTTTTCATAGTATTCTTGTATGATCTTTTGTATTTCTGTGGAGTCTGTCATAATTTCTCTCTTTTCATTCTTGATTTTGTTTATTTGTGTCTTTTCTCTTTCTTCTTTAGTGAGTCTAGACAGGGGTTTGTCAATTTTATTAACCTTCTCAAAGTACCAGCTTTTTCTTGCATTTATTTTTTCTATTGCTTTTTTTTTTTTTTCAATTTCATTCAAATCTGTTCTAATTTTGATTATTTCCTTCTCTAATTTTAGGCTTCATTTGTTCTTTCTTTTCTACTTTTTAATATGAAACATGAGGTTTTTTATTTGAGCTTCTTCTTGTTTTCTGTGATAACTCTGTAGTGATATGAACTTTCCTCTTATTACAGCTTTTCCTGTGTCCCAAGTGTTTTGATATGTTGTACTTTCATTATTATTCATTTCTATGTATCTCTTGATCTCTCTTTTTATTTCTTCTCTGATGCAGTCATTCTCTAGTAGCATGTTGTTTAATCTCCAAGTATTTGTAGTTCTTCCTGCTTTCTTTTTACATTTGATCTACAGCTTCAAAGTATTATGATTTGTGAATATGGTTTGTATGATTTCAACTCTGTTATATTTGTTGAGGCTATCTCTGTGTCCCAGTATGTGGTCAGTTCTTGAGAATGTTCCATGTGCACTAGAGAAGAATGTATGAAAAGCTGTTTGGGGATGAAGGAATCTTTAAATGTTAATTATTTCCAGTTGGTCTAACGTGCCATTAAAGAATGTTATTTCCTTACTGAGTTTCTGCTGGGATGATCTGTCTATATCCTACAGTGGGATAGTTAGGTCCCTACTATGATAGTGTTTTAGTCTATTTCTCCTTTTAGTTCTGTTAGTAATTGTTTTATATTTCAGGGCTCCCTGATTGGTAGCATAGATATTAATAAGTGTTATGTCTTCTTGGTGTTTGATTCTCTTTATCATTATGAAGAATCCCTCAGTATCTTTCTTTATCTTTTTATTTTGCAGTCTATTTTGTCTTATATTAATACCACTACTCCTGTTTTCTTTGAATGCCTTTTGCTTGAAATATCATTTCCCACCCTTTCACTTTAAGTCTAATTTTGTCTCTGGAACTGAGATGTGTCTTCTGGAGGCAGCATACGGTTGGATTTTGTTTTTTGATCCAATCTGCAACTCTGTGCCATTTATTGGTGAGTTCAGTCCATTTACATTTAGGGTGATTTTTGAAATATGAAGTTTTCCTATAATGATTTTACCTTTTGCTTTCTGGTAGCTCGGTGTTTACATTGCTTTCTTTTCCTTGTTTTGTTTGTTTGTTTGTTTGTTTTTGTTTGTTTGTTTGTTTTGTTTGTTTTTTCTCTTTTGGTTGGGTTTCGTGGATTTCACATCTTGTCCTTCTTGTTTTATGTTATATAATTCAGTTATGAATCTTTGGTGTGTGGTTATCTTTACAAATATATAAAGAATCGTTATATATATTGTAGTCCATTTTCTTCTGCATGTGACTTATCTCTAGTCTCCTTTGTGGATTTAGATATTTGAATTCTTCCCTTTCCTATCATTGTTGTCTCAGGATATCCCTATGTATGCTGAGCATTTATTACTATCTTGCAATAGAAGATTTCTTCTAATCGTTTAAGCCTGTGATGCCCTGTTCTTAATGAAGGTTGCAGTATTCTGCTTCTATTTGCATCCTATCCCTTTACTCATAGTTATGTATTTGTTTTTGTCATTGTTTTATGTGAACTGACCCCTTTCAGTATTTCCTTCAATGCAGCTTTTGTAGTGGAGAATTCCTTCAATTTTTGTATGTCTGGAAAGGTCTTTATTTCTTCTTCATATCTAAAGGAGAACTTTGCTGGATACATTATTCTTGGCTGTACTTCCTTTTATTTAATATTTTGAATGTTGATTCCACTCGTTTCTTGCTTGTGAAGTTTATGCTGAGAAGTCTGATGATAATCTAATGGGTTTTCAATTATAAGTTACCTTCTTCTTTTCCCTGGGTGCTCTGAGAATTCTTTCTTTGTCATTGATTTTTGATAATTTTAGTACAATTTGACTTGGAGATGTCTTTTTGGTTTGAGATAATTGGGTGTTCTGTTGACTTCTTGAATTCCAAGCTCCAGTTCATTCCTTAGATTTGGGAAATTCTCACCTATTTATCTGAACATGCTTTCTAATTGCTGCTCCTTTTCCTCCCCTTTGAGAATGCCCATTATTCTTATATTTCCTTTTTTCATGGTATCAGCTAGTTCTTGTATTTCTATCTCATTATTTTTTCATTCTTTGGTTTCTCTCTTCTGATTTATTTCAGATTTCTGTCTTTGATAGCACCGATCCTTTCCTCCATTTGGTTGACTCTATTTCCCAAGCTTGCTGTCTCATTCTTCACCTATTTTATTGTGTTTTTCATCTCCAGAATTTCTATTTTTTTTAAGGATTGCATTCTCCTTGCTAAAAACTCATTCTGCAGTTTTAATTGTTTTTTCAATCCCTGGAATTGTTATGATTTATTTTGGATCGCATTGAGTTTTTTCAAAAGTACCTTCCTAAATTCCCTATTATTTAAGTTGCACACTTCTCTATCCTTATGGTTATTTTCTGGATATTTTTCTCTTTCTTTCTGAGCTGCCTCGTCACCTTGGTTTTTCATGGTGTTTAATGGACTATTTCTTCATCTCGACATTAATGACGTGCCAAGAAATGTTTATTGCCCTCCAGAAATATTTATTACATAAAAGTTTCTCTTTAGCCTGTTGCTAAGAATGCGTTTTTCTTTTCATTTCCAGTAGGTGGAGTGTAAGCTTCTTGGAACCCTGCTTTATATAGTCTTAATAATGCTTTTTATTTTCTATAAATATTCAATCACAGTCACTACCCTCAGTCTCAGGCCCTGTCATTTTTAGCAACTGTTTCTGTAGTGTTTGCTCAAGTTCTCCTGGGGCTCTGCTGTGTTCGGTCTTGGAGGTTATGGGGGAAGCTGCCCTCTGGGTTAGAGGATGAGGGCTGCGGTTCATCCTCATGTTTTGCAGCCACAGCTGGTAATAATCATCTGTTGCTTCTCTGCTGTCCCTATTTCTCTGCTTTCTGTCCTGATCTCTGGGCATTGCTGCTGCGTGGAGCTCAGCTCTCAGGCAAGGCTGTTCAGGGAACTTGCCACACCTTGTAACCTCTTCCTTTTCCTGCAGGGAGCTCCAGCTGCTTGAGGCAGTTTCTTTGTTTCTCCTGGTCTACCGTCCAACTCCCATGGTTCTGACCTGTGGTAGTTATGCGTAGATCCCTGCTCACATGTGCTTGTGTGCAGGATAGGTGTTTTTATTGTTGTTGTGTTTTAGGTGTTCAGCATATTGTTATTTCATGAGGAGAGATACGGGGAAATCTCTTACTACACCATGCTTCTGATGTCACTCTTGAAGTCTATTTCATTAGCTATAAGTATGGCTACACATACTTTCTCTGGATGCCATTTGCCTGAAGTATCCTTTTCCACTCTTTCACTTCGAATTTATATTTTTGTCTATGCAGGTGAGATGTATTTCTTGAAGGCAACATATGGCTGGGTGTTTTTTTTTTCTTTTTTCTTTTTTTAATCCAATCTCCTTCTCCGTGCCTTTTTATTGATGAGTATAGTTCATTTACATTTAGTGGGATTATTGATATATGAGGTTTTCCCATAGCCATTTATATTTTGTTTTCTTGTAGCTCATTGTCTCCATTGTTTCTTTGCCCTTGTATTTCTATATGTTATTTTAGTTGGGTGGGCCTTTATGATTTTTTCTGTTTCCTATTTTTATATTACATGTCTCAGTTTTTGATTTTTTGAGTGGTTATTAAGTTTATGTAAAAGAAAGTTTCATGTATACAGTAGTCCTTTTTCTTCAGCTTGCGTTATCTCCATTCCCTTTTGCATATTCAGACTTTTACTCCCTTGCCTTTTCTGTTTTTGTTGTCTCAGATTATTCCTACTTATGTTGAGAGTTTATTTCTGGGTTTCAGTAGCTGGTGTCTTCAACTTCTCTTTTAATTTTTTTTTTTTTACCTTTAACCATTATGTATTATTTAAGTTTATAATACCTTGTTCTTAATAAGGGTTGCACTTTCTTGTTTCTGTCTATCTATTAGTCAGTCATATTACTCATTGCTTTGTATTTTTTTGTCCTTTTGTTTCTGGTAGAATAACTCTTTTCAGTATTTCCTGTAATGTAAATTTTCTAGTAGTAGAAAATTCTTTCAGCTTTTGTATGTCTGAAAAGGTCTTTATTTCTTTTTCATATCTAAAGGAGAACTTTGCTAGATATATTATTCTTGGCTGGTAATTTCTCCCTTTCAATTATTTGAATATTAGTTTCCATTTCTTCTAGCTTGTAAAATTTCTGCTTAAAAGTCTGATGATAACCAAATGAGTTTCCTTTATAGGTTACCATCTTCTTTCCTCCCATTGCCTTGAGAATTCTTTCTTTGTCATTAATTTTAATATAATGTGTCTTGGAGAAGGCATTTTTGGATCCAGATAATTGGGTGTTCTATTCACTCCTTAGATTCGAGGATTCAGTTCTTTCCTGGATTTGGGAAATGCTTGCTAACTATTTGTTTGAATAGGCTCTCTGTTCCTTCTCCTTCTCTTTTCCTTCTGTTATACCCATTATTCTTATATTGCTATTTCTGATCTTGTCAGATAGTTCCGGTAGAGTTCTTTCATTTTTTTTTTCACTCTCAATTCCCTCCTTCCGTCTGCATCATTTCCAGATTTCTATCTTTTATATCACTAATTCTTTCTTTTATCTGGTCTCCTCTATTTCCTTAGTTTACTGTTTTGTTCTCCATGTCTTTTGTTGAGTTCTTAAGCTCCAGAAGTTATATTTGGTTCTTATTTAGAGTTTAAATCTCTTTGGTAAATTATTCTTGTTGTTCACTGATTTTGCTTTTGAGTTAATTAAACCACCTATTAAAATTTTCTTGCATCTCATTGAGTTTTTCAGAAGTGCAATCTTGAATTCTCTGTCATTTAAATCACATGTTTCTATATCTTTATTTTCTAGAATTTTTTAAATTTTCTTTCTGAGCTGCTTTGTCACCTTTGTTGTTTATAATGTTTGATGGACTATTTATCTGCCTATGCATTTATGAGAATGTGTTCAGCTTTAAAAAAATTATTATTTATACTGATCTCTCTTTAGCAGGTTGATAAGAAGAGGTTTTTCTTTTGTTTTCCAGTAGGTGGTGCCAAGCCTCTTGTACAGATCTCTGCTTTGTGGCAAAAAAACAAAAACAAAAACGAAAACAAAAACAAAACAAAACAAAACAAAACTCTTTATTCCCTGGGAAGGTATGTGTCTCCTCTGTTACCAGGTCTTCTCAGTCCCAGGGTTCCATCCCCACTGGAAGATGTAAAGGGTGAGGCGGATCTGAGCCTCTGAAGGGACCCTGAAGTCTTGATACTGCAGCAGCAGCCAGATGCAGTGCTGTGCTGCCACCTCCCGTTTCAGCCTGAATGTGTGAGAGTGAGATGGTTGGGAGAGGCTTCCAGTATGTCTTTGGCTGTTTTCCTTTCAGCAATGCTGGCCACCAAGCTTCAGCTGCTTTGCCTCTATACCTCTACTCTTGTCACTGGAACCAGCTCCAGGGTTTGTCTCTTCAGTTCCCAGAGTACTTGCTGCTGCACTTTCCCTTGGGGTCCTCTACTTACTCTGGGAGAGTTCAGGGAAGCGAGTTCTGGGAGGGTGGGTGGAAGCTGCTAGGCTCTATGACTCAACTTTCTGCCTGGCAATGATAGTTGCTAAAACACAGCTGTCATTGCTCTGCATTCATCCCTGCCCTGACCTCTGGGCTCCGCTGAGTACTATATGCCAATAACCCAGGCAGGAATGCTCAGGTTACAGAGAGTGCACACTACCACCTAATTACCCCCATCCCTAAGTCCCACAGGGAGCTCTGAGCTGCATTTGCAGCACCACTCTCTGCTCCTCTCCTTTTCCTCCTCCTTTGTTCACCTGATTCGCCCAACTTCAGATGTTCTAATACACATCTCTCAGATGTTATTGTGTGTTGGGTTGTTTCTGTTGGATTGTAGCTGTTCAATTTCTTGTATTTATTTTTAGGGGAGAGGTCAAGGGAACCCTTACACAATTATGCTTCTGTCATCATCCTAAATTCTCTTTTCAATTGTTCATTATTAGTGTATAACAATGGAACAGATTTCCGAATATTAAATTTGTAGCTTGCTAATCTACTGAATTAGTTTATCAGTTCTAGTAGTTTCTTGGTGGAATCTTTAGGTTTCTCACTATATAGTATCAGTCATCTGCAAAAAATGACAGTTTTACTTCTTCCTTTCCAATTTCAACGCCTTATATTTATTTTTTTTTGTATAAATGCCATGACTAGGACTTTCAATACTATGTTGAATAAAAATGGTGAAAGTGGACATTCTTGTCTTGTTCTTGATATTAAGGAAAATGCTTTCAGCTTTTCACCATTGAATATGATATTAGCAGTGAGTTTATCACATATAGCCTTTATTATGTTGAGATACGTTCTCTCTATTCTCACTTTGCTGAGAGTTTTTATCATAAATAGATGCTGGATTTTTTCAAATTATTTTTCTTCATCTATTGATATGGTCATATGATTTTTATCTTTCAATTCGTTAATGTGTTGTATAATATTAATTGATTTGTGGAATTCGAACCAACTTTTCATCTCAGGAATAAATTCAATTTCATCATGGTGTATTATCTTTTTAATGTATTGATGAATTTGGCTAACTAATATCATGTTGAGGATTTTTTCACGTATGTTCATCAGGAATATCTGCCTATAATTTTCTTTATTTATAATGCCTTTTTTTGGTTTCGGAATTAGGATAACAGTGACCTCATAAAATGAGCTTAGAAGCCTTCCTTCCTTTTAAAATTTTTAGAATACTTTGAGAAGTACAGGTGTTAGTTCTTTTTTGAATGTTTGGTAATATTCACTTGTGAAGCCATCTGATCTAGGACTTTTGTTTGTTGGGAGTTTTTGATTATTGATTCAATTTCATTAGTAGTAATAAGTTGATTCAGATATATAGTTTTTTGTTCACTCCATCTTGGAAGCTCATATGTGTCTAAGAATGTATCTATTTTTTCTAGATTGTCCAATTTGTGGGCATATAATTGCTTGTAGTATTTTCTTATAATCCTTTGTATTTCTGTGGAGTCAGTTGTCACATCTACTCATTCATTTTTGATTTCACTTATTTGGGTCCTCTCTCTTTTATTCTTGATGAGTCTGCTTAAAGGTTTATCAATTTTGTTTATGTTTTCAAAAATCAGGTCTTAGTTCCATTGATCATTTGCATTGTATTTTAGACTATATTTTGTTTATTTCTGCTCTGATTTTTATTATTTCCTTTCTTCTACTCACTTGGGTTTTGTTGTTCTTTTTCTAGCTACTTTAGGTGTAAAGTTAAATTGTTTATTTGAGATTTTTTTGTTGATGTTTCTTCAGTTATGCCTGCATTACTATTAATTTATCTTATAAGACTAGTTTTATACAAAGAAATGGAAAGATATTTTGTGTTTTTGGATTGGAAGAATCAACATAGTTAAAATGACCTTATTACCTAAAGCATTATACAGATTTAATGCAATTCCCATCAAAATCCCATTGACATTTTTTAAAGAAATAGAACAAAAAATCATGAGGTTTGTATGGAAACACAAAAGATCCCAAATTGCCAAAGACATCCTGAGAAAAAAGAATGAGGCATCACTCTTCCCGACTTCAAATTATACTACAAAGCAACGATAATCAAAACAGCATGGTATTGGCAGAAAAACAGACACGTGGAGCAGTGGAACAGAATCAAGAGTCCAGAAGTAAACCCATATTTATATGGGCAAATAGTTTTCAACAAAAAAGCCAAAAACATACAGTGGAGAAAGGAAAGCCACTTCAATAAATGGTGCTGGGAAAACTGGAAAGCCACCTGCAAACGAATGAATCTAGACTGTTGTCTATCACCACACACATCCATGGATTAAGGACATGAATATAAGACCTGAAACAATAAAATGCATAGAAAAAAACATAGGAATTAAACTCAAGGACCTTGGACTTAAAAAGGATTTTATGAATTTGACCTCAAAAGCAAGGGAAGTAAAAGCAAAAATAAATGAATGGGACTATATCAAACTAAAAAGCTTCTGAATAGCAAAAGAAACCATCAACAAGGTAAAGAGACAACCATCTGAATGGGAAAATATATTTGCAAGCAACACTTCTGATAAGGGCCTAATATCCAAAATATACAAGGAACTCATACAACTCAATAACAACAACAACAACAACAAAATGAACGATCCAATCAAAAAATGGGCAGAGGACCTGAACAGACACTTCAACCTAGAGGACATACAAATGGCAAACAATTATATGAAAAGATGCTCAACATCACTACCTCTTAGGGAAATGCAAATCAAAACCACAGTGAGATACCATCTCACACTATAATCAACAGGACAAGTAATAACAAATGTTGGAGAGGATGTGGAGAAAAAGGAACCCTCATACACTGCTGGTAGGACTGCAAATTGGTATAGCCATTGTGGAAAACAGTATGGAGGTTCCTCAGAAAACTAAGAATTGATCTACCATACGATCCAGCAATCCCTCTACTGGGTATTTACCCCAAAGCCCTGAGAACTCATATCTGAAATGATATTTGCACACCTATGTTCATAGCAGCATTATTCACAGTGGCCAGGACATGGAAACAACCGAAGCGTCCTAAGATAGATGATTGACTAAAGAAGCTGTGGTACATATGTACAATGGAATATTACTCAGCCATAAGAAGAGATGAAATACTGCTATTTGTGACATGGTGCATAGACCTCAAAATAATCATGCTAAGCGAAACAAGCCAGACAGAAAAAGTTGAAAATCACATGATATCACTTATATGTGGGGTAGAAACCTAAAAGCAACAAATGAACAGGGCAAATAAACAGAGACTCATGGACATGGATCATAGATTAGTGGTTACCAGAGGGTAGGGAATGGAGGGAGGGAAGAGTAGGGAATGCTGGGCTCTCAGGAGTGACTTCTATATGGGGTAAAAGGGGTCAAATATGTGGTGACGAAAAGAAATCTAACTATGGGAGGTGAACACACAGTATATATATAT